>NC_044985.1:63472794-63776426 GCF_008728515.1 Papio anubis
TATTATGTTCCATGACAACTGGCCCATGTATGATTCTTGATTAGCTCCAGGTAGGGCATTAAGGAGCTTAGTCTGGTTATGAGCAGAACAAGGAAGAAAAATCCCTGAGGGGTTGCTAACTATGGATCTCAGTTCCTTCCATTCTTACACTGATGAAACAAAATTGAAAAGAGGAAATACTTGCTTTGGAAGATTTATCCTCTTTTACCTTTTCATGTATTTCTTTCCTAATACTCTTACGCTTCACCCTGCACTCCGACTCAAGCTCACCCCTGAATTAATTCACTTTGTTGTTATTGACTGACAGCGACGTATTTATCAGAAAGAAATGACTCTCCAGTGCAGCTATGTTTAATGCAAGTACACATCAGAAACACCCAGGGAGCTTTTACTCAAATCCATATGCCCAGGCCTGTAGTCTCTGATGCAGTAAATTTGGCATTTGTGTAATTAATGGAATGGGGCAGAAGGAAATAAAAGTACTTCTTGAAATGCTAAGAAACTCAAGTGATCAGATGGTTCTGAGAAGGTATCCAATAGTGTCTCTCCACTTCCCAGTCCCACTATATCAGATGTAAAGACTTCTATGCCATTCTCCTACTAGGACAGGAGAACAGTACTACTCCCTATTGTACCACTCATCTGCTCTACCACCTAACAAACACTCTCATGGTGATGCGGAAGAAAGTGACAGCTCTGTCAGTCACTTGATAGTTGAGTAATCTTGAGAAACCAGGCATCTGTCTGGGCATCAAATTCCTCTTCTGTAAAGGGAGGAGAATGAACCAGATGACCTCTAAAATTCCTCCCTGTTCTAAAACTCCAAAGGTTTACACAGCTTTGTTTGTTATTTGCTTTTCTTAGAGGAGAAAATTATAATGTCCCCCTATTTATGCTGTAATTTATCAGCTGCATTTTATTGCCTTGGGAAAATGATTTGCTCTGATCCTTCTGATCTATAGCTCATCCTTCACGGGGAACCCAACAAGTGCTGCTGTCAGTTCTGGCTTTGCATAGAGAATATTCCTTCTCATCTCACTTGGTGATTGAGTGGGAGGCAGCAGGCAATATTTCAAAATGCAAACTGACATTTAATTACACAAAAATCTCCTTCCGTGATCACTTCTCTTGCCAGGATGATTCTGATCTACATGAACATTTTTCCTTTTTTGTTGACTCCTGGTTTTCCAGTTTTTATTGCAAACAATCAGAAATGAGCCCCAAACAAATAAACATTAGTAAGCCCTTAGATTTATAGTCTTGCTACTTCTCTACCTAACACAGTCTTTTAGTGACACTGTCATTTGCAAAATCATGTGTGTTTTGGAGACTTATCTGAAACCCTGATAGCCACACTGACATCATCAAAATGTGGTATTTTCCAATATTTGTATCGAAAGTAGAATATTTGTACAAATGTCACTTAAAAGTATAAATGGAGATTCTCCAAGAAAGTGCATGAAAATGAAGAATTCTGTTTTAGCTAATTAAATATGAAATGATTCAGCATGAAGATAAACCAAGGCCAGGCCAGTGAGGCAGGTGAGGCACTTGTCTTAGGTGTAAAATTTTAAAACCTCAGCAATCAAGATAAGCAATATTTTAATATAGTATTTTAGACAGTAACAGTGCCATGGCAAGCCATTGGAAGCTGAAACAAAAAGAAAAATAATACTGAGTCTATCTTTACTTAAAATTTTGACTTTTTGTTCTCTAATGAGTTATTTACATTACTTTTTCTTTTCTTTTTCTTTCTCTTTTTTTGTTTTTTTTGTTTTTTTTTTTTTTGATATGGAGTTTTGCTCTGTCTCCCAGGCTGGAGTACAATGGCACAATTTTGGCTCAGTGCAACCTCCACCTTCCAGGTTCAAGTGATTCTCCTGCCTCAGCCTCCCTAGTATCTGAGATTACAGGCACCTGCCACCATGTCCAGCTAATTTTTTGTGTGTTTTTACTAGAGACAGGGTTTCACCATCTTGGCCAGGCTGAGCTCAAACTCCTGACCTCAAGTGATCCACCCGCCTTGGCCTTCCAAAGTGCTTGGATTACAGACATGAGCAACCGCGCCCAGCCTTACTTTTTATTTTCTAAAATATCAAAATATTATTTATCCTGATTACTAGACTTTTGGCACCCCTTAAAGTTTGCACTCAAGACAAGTGCCTTTTTCTTTCACCTTCATCCCAGCCCTGGGGTAACTCTATATTCTGTTATAAGCCTACATGAACATTACTGCTTCTTTTTCTTAATAAAGAAGGACCCCTACAACTCTAATTATTTTTATTATAGTTACCATTTGTGTGTGTGTGCCTTTTCTGAGTGACTGATACCACTTTAATAATAATTTATTCCAAGCAGTGACTGAAGAAGTAAGCCATTTCATTTTCTTTCCTTTTTTTTTCTTTTTTTTTTTGAGACAGAGTTTCGCTCTTGTTGCCCAGGCTGCAGTGCAGTGGTGCCATCTCGGCTCACTGCAACCTCTGCCTCCCGGGTTCAAGCGATTCTCCTGTCTCAGTCTCCTGAGTAGCTGGGATTACAGGCGCATGCCACCACACCTGGCTAATTTTTTGTATTTTTAGTAGAGATGGAGTTTCACCATGTTGGCCAAGCTGGTCTCAAACTCCTGACCTCAGGTGATCCACCTGTCTTGGCCTCCCAAAGTGCTGGGATTACAGGTGAGAGCCACCACGCCTGGCCCATTTCCTTTTTACATAAGAGAAAAATGAAACTCTGAAACGTGAAAATAACTTGACAAAAAACATAATGCAGTTAGTACCTTAAAATTCTTGTGCTTCCTGTACATTTTCTTGTTAATTGAGGTAAAGAGAAAAAGAAAAGAGAGAAAGAAAAGAGAGAGAGAGTGAGAGAGAGGAAGGGAAGGGAAGGGAAGAAAAGGGAAGGGAAGGGAAGGGAAGGGAAGGGAAGACAAGGGAAGGCAAGGGAAGGGAAGGGAAGGGAAGGGAAGACAAGGGAAGGGAACGGAAGGGAAGGGAAGGGAAGGGAAGGGAAAGGAAGGGAAGAGAAGGGAAGGGAAGAGAAGGGAAGGGAAATGGAGGGGAGAAGAGGAGAGGGGAGGGGAGGGGAGGGGAGGGGAGGGAAGAACACGAGTATATATCCTAGAGATTTTTGAGCTCTCTTTGCATAAGGCTCAACTGGTAAATTTGCTTAAAATATAGATACCTGCAGTTTTAAATTAAACAGACTGAGGGTAACACCCAATGTCTTCATTTTAAGTGATTCTGATGCAGGTGTTCTAGGGACCACATATTGAGAAGCTTCAAGGAAAGCATCTGTTCTGGCAGAAACTATGCTATTATCTGGAACACATTTTGTCACAATCCCCCTCAATAACTTTAAAAGTAAGAATTAATGGCCACTTTCTTTACACAGGAGGAGAAAAATTCTAAGACTATAAGGAAACTGCAAACTCACATGTTGAATGATTGGAAAAATCAAACATGAAACCAGATCTGTCTAACTCCAAATCTCAGGCTCTTTCCACTGTACTCTGAGACTTGCAAGAGAAAAGAAAGGGATGCATTTGTTCAGGGAGCACTACCACTCAGCAGGGACACAAGACTGTCTGAAGGAATCCAGCTGTGGCTAAAGTGTTAGTGGGTGATAAGGTTAGGCTTTTGTCCCCACCCAAATCTACTGAATTGTAATCCCCAGGTGGTGAAGGAGGTGGGAGGTGATTGGATCATGGGGGTAGTTTCTGCCATGCTGTTCTCCTGATAGTGACTTCTCATGAGGTCTGATGGTTTTACAAGGGGCTCTTCCCCTTTCACTTCCCACACACATGCTCTTTTGCCCGCCATCATGTAAGACATGCCTGCTTTCACTTCCACCATGATTGTAAGTTTCCTAAGGCCTCCTCAGCCATGCAGAACTGTGAGATAATTAAACCTCTTTTCTTTATAAATTACCCAGTCTCAGGCAGTTCTTTATAGTGGTGTGAAAATGGACTAATACAGTGGGCAACAGCTGCCATGGCAGGTGGCTGGGGGCAGATGTCAGTGGTGCATACAAGTAAAAAGAAAAGATAACAGAAATACTGGAGTTGGCAGGGAGGAGAGGAGGCAGAACAATTCAGGAGGTAGGAAGAAAGTAATGTTTTGCACATGCAACGGTTTTCCTTTACAGTTTAAAACTCAAAATGAGATGTGCAACCATTATGTCAATGTTAGCTATTATGTGAACAAATGACATATTTATAGTTTTGGCAATAATTTAGTTTGGAGAGGAAAGAACAACATTTTGGAGTGAGACTGTTTTCTAGTTTAAACCTACATCTCTAGATTTGTCTCCATTATGCCTTTCTGTGTTGACTCCAATGACTGCCTTCTATATTTGATCCTTAACTCAAGCTGTTCTTATGAGGCCAGTCTTCTGTTTTTACAGTCTTAAACCAGAATCTATAGAAGTTCATCTCCCTCTGGGAAATCACTCTGGTTAACTCAACATCCTTTCTACTTGACACCTTACCATTATGCCCAACCAACTTCCACGAGTATTTATACATTTATCATAGATAATATTTATTATTTATGCACCCAGACCTGTGTGTTTGGTCTACTAGCATGTATATATTGTAGCTAAATTTGTAAACAGATTATCAGTTTCTGGAGGTGTCGGAATATTCTAAAACTTAATGATAGAAATTCTATAACCTAATAAAATGCTATTTACCATGCAAAGGTTCAATGAGCACTTATTACTAAAATAATAATAAAACAGCGACAACTTTGTAGGTCAATAACTCTAAAATTCTTCCTTGTCATTTAAGTGACATTTTCTTCTCCCAAAGAACACATTTATTGACTCCTAATATTAATAACTGTTTGATACTTGCTATTTCTCTAGATTTGATTTGGAGTAGGGATAGGAAAGAGAAACATAAGATACAGTCTTGAGAAACTTAAAATCTTACTGGGGAAATAAGAACGAACACACACTTGTCCATAACTTTAGGCCTAGTTACCTTGAATCTGCAATCATAATAGAGGAAAGAGGGATCAATGTGACTTCAGGAGTCATCTTGGATGAGATGGGGACACAGCTGAGCAGGATCTGATTAGGTATCAAAGAGAAGAAATTGGTCCTTAAACAGAGAGAGATTATGGGTGGAGATACCTCTGGGGGTATCATCAGCATAAAGCCAGGATCTGAAGTCATGAGAGTGTGAACGGGAGGAGTACGTGAGGAGGGGAATTTTTAAAAAATGGATGACAAAATAAGGAATAGGAGAGAACAGTAATAGGTCTTGCATTAAATATTCTGGCTAAGAAAGGAAGAGGCCAGTGGGTGCAAGTGAATAATGTTTTCTAGAGAGAAAAAACTTGAGCGACTTTGAAGATATAATACAAAGAGCCTGAAATTAAGGAAGCTAAAAAGAAAAGAGGGGTAACTAGGACAGAAAGTTCTCAGAAGAAGGAGGTATAGAAAGGATGTCAAATATAGTAGGAAAGAAAGCTTTAGAGGGAAGAAAGTTTTCAGGGAAAAAAAAAGCAGAAAAATATGGATACAGGGAACTGTCGGGAAAAGTTAGAGTTATAGAAAGGAACTAACCCTAGAAGGTTTCTATGATTTTCATTTTGTGGGGGTGAGATCATCCCTTGAAGGCAAAAAGGGAGTAGAGGTAGATGAGAATACCCTGGTTAACTGTGGTGGGGAGTTTGTAGGTTGTCAGTGCTATCTTCAACATCTATGGGTACACTGTAGTGTGTGCATTATAAATCATTTTTATATAATGAGGTTATAAATTTGATACAAAGAGATAGCCATAGCTTCTCCCTCATAAAGTATAAATAATGTAAAGTCTAGATATGTTTAAAGATCTAGAAAGAAATCTCAGTTTTCATTCTCTTATATTTTTTTTCTATGTTAACCAACACTTAAGAATTTGTTTTTGCTAATTTCGGTTGTTATTACGCAGTGTTTTGAAATAAGGAATGGTCTCAGTGACTTGGGTTGGCTAACTCTAATAAGACACAAATTTTACAATAATTAATATCAGAAAGCTGACATTAAATTCTTGTTAGAAGTAATCATATTTTAAATTATGAAGCAATCCCCAGTTTAATTGAATCTCTTTTTGAACATCCATATATCTGGAAGCCATTCAACACCTACACGTAGTAAGTGAGAAGTATCTCCAGTCATAAAGGTAATTCTTTCCATTTAAACCAAAAAACAGACTACTATAGACCATGCCAATTTATTTCCCTCTTTTTCATGCAACAGAAACTATGGAGGGTTTAACTTGATTATGCTTGCTTGGGGTATAGAAAAATCCACCCACAAAAAAGGTGGGGAAACAACTTATTTTAAGATTGAAGAGTATATACTCTTATACCAATCTTGAGGAAATTTGTAGCAAGAAGCAGCAACTTTACAAGAGAGGATCACTTTGCAGAAGATTTTACTAACTTGAGGTTTTCAATTTACTCACCTGGAGATGACTTACGCAAAATGTTCCGACAGTCCACAGGTAACTTGAATTTTCACCTTTTAAAAGATGTCATAAACTCCCCTAGATCTGAGATGAGGGTGCCATCCCCCTGGGGCAACATCAGAGTTTTACCCAAGGGTTGTTTTCATTTCTTAGTACTGAAATTGCCATTTCTTACTAGACTCCCCCTCTCCTGTGTGCACACGCATGATAAGGAGAAGGTCTCACATTAGGATGCACCATCCTAGCACTGCCTAAAGACAGCAGTCCATTTGAATACACTATACTAAGGAAAACCACTTTGGGACAATTGATGGAGAAAAATGTGAAAACTAAAATTGTGCTTTCTTTTCCCCCCATCTTGTGGGGAAGTGAAACAGCTTGCCTCATTAAGGATTCGGATAGTGGCTAGTACTGCCTTGCAGCAGGCTGACTAGTTTTGGAGTCTCTTATTTAGCCGAAATGCAAATTACCATCTCTCCAAAATGTCTTGAGTCTGGACAAAGAGTGCTGACCAAGAAAATGTAAAAGGTATAACAGCAGACACTGTCACTCAAAGCCTCCACTCCTGTGGACTGTTCAGGCCAAACAGAGTAGGCTTGAGCACCCCAGCACTGAAAGCCAAAGGGCAGCATTTCGAGATGGCACCCCCTACTAGCTGTGTCTTGGTTCAAGATAGTTAATCTCTCGGAATGATCTGAAAAGTGAAGACAGTAGAATTTCTTCACAGGATTCTGGAAAATTTTAAGCAAGATAATACATGTAAAGGGACTAGAGCAACTGTCTGGCACATACTTGATATTTAAGAAATGTTAACTACATTTTATTATGAATGCACTTTTGGGAAAGGGGTTAAAAAAAACCCTAACCAGTGATTCTTCTTAATATAATAACTGTTTCACAGAACGATTACTTTTCTCCATAATACAACCTCTGAGGTCCATCTTAAGTACACTTTTATTTAAAATCTTATTGTGGAAAATTTAAAACCTACACAAAAGTAGTAAAAATAGTATAGTTCACTCCCAGTTTTGACAAATTAACATCTTGTGTTTCATATATACTCCCTGCCACGTCTCCTCTCTCCATATTATTTTGAAGCAAACCCAGAATGATATCATTTTACCTATAAATATTTTAGTATGTCTCTAAAAGATGTGAATTTAAAAAAACATAACCATACAATATGTTATCGCACTTTTAAAATTAATGACAATTCCTTCATAGCATCGGATATCCAGTCAGTGTTTAAGCTTCCCCAATTTTCATCTGCATGTTTTTCCCCAGTTGTTTTCTGAATCAGGATCTGAATAAGGTCCAAATAGTTCAATTGGTTGATATTCTTTTAAGGCTAATATTTTAGCCTATAGTTTCTCTTCACATTTTTTTCTTGCAATTTATTTGTGAAAGAAACCAGATTATTGGTACTTCAGAGTTTTCCACGGGCTAGGTTTTGCTGATCGTATCCTTATGGTATGTTTTAACGCATTCTTTCATTTTTCTTTTCTTTCTGAAAACCGACAGTCAGATCTAGAAGCCTGATTAAATTGAGATCTAATCTCTGTCACCAATAAGTTATGGGACTTCATCAGGAGGCACATGATGCCTTCATGTCTCTCTTTCTGTGACATGACCAGCTGCTTAGTGGTCATTACCTCAATCTATTATTGTACAACAGTAATACTCTAATCCTACCATTCATTCTTCATTTATTAGCTAATATACTCCTACAGAAAGAAAACCCTATCATCAATTCTTGATTATCCTGAGGTACAGTTTATATAGAAAAGAGGAAAATTGTTTCATGTTTTCCCCTGTGTTTATTTCAAAATACTGAGTTGGGCCACTATAATCTTCCACAGGTGGCCATGGAGTGATCTTTTTTGTAAGTATCATTACCAACTTACGGATTCTAATATATCTCATGTGTTTCAACCTATTACTGATATTATTTGAATTTATAATCAAATTGTTCTATCTTTGGTTAGTAAGAGGCTGTTCAAATGGACTCCTGAGTCACATACCTAGTAGTCTTTTTATTTTCCTTGTTTCCTGTCTCTTCTTTATTTCCCACCCCAGGCCTAGAATCAACTTTTTCTCCAAGGCACCCCCCGCACCGGACCATTCCTTGTACTGGGACATGCCTTTCAGATACCACAAGTCTGGGGGCTAGGAGTGCTCAATATTATACAGTCATTGTTTGTGGGCCATTTCAGTGGATAGAGCTAGAATTTTTTTTTAATAAAATACATCACAAGTCCATATTGATATTGTAATTCAAATTCAGGACTACAAGTTTTATATTAACCTCATTCATCTTCACTGATCTTCATCTTCATCTTCCTTCTCCAATGCCCAGAATTCCAGTATGCAAGGACACCAACATAATTACTCATCTGCTTTATCTCACAGTACTACTGTCAGGATCACAGTATGATTACTAACCCCAATAATACACTCGCTGTAAATGATTTAAATTCTTTTTACCTTTTATTTTGTTCCTATGGTATATATTCCTTGTAAGTATAGTCAAATTACTGTGGTTAAAGTTTTAAGAAGCTCTTTTCCATGTGGAAATGTTACATAGAATTTCTTCACAAGATTCTGGAAAATCTTGTGATTTTACATATGTACTTGTTACATACATATGTACTTGTTACATAGTTAGGTTGTTTATTTCACTTTGCTTTTGACTTTTAGGAATGGCTTTGTACATTTAATTTTGTTTTATAACTATTTAAAACATTTATGTTGTTTCCAAATTTTATCTAAATAAAAGGTTTTATTCAGGGAATTCTAACTTAGCTACTTGCCCTTTCTTCCCCTAAAAGAATCATACTTTATATTAACGGTTTATCCACTCTGTTTTAGTGATTTGGTGTTATTTAGATATTTGATTTTAATCTAATCAACACACTCCCATTTCAGATGATTGGTAAGAGTAGTACACTAGACATACATTTGTTTGTCACGCTTATTTTACTCAATAGTTCCTGCATTGTACAGTTTTTCTCATTTATACTGAATTCTATTGTTAATTATACAATTACATAATTATGTACAATTACATAATGATTATACTGATTCAGCAATGCAGTCGAATGAAAAAGGTGTCCTGCTTTATGGTGAAATACCCATCGATGACTAATTTTAAAAGCATACCTCAGGCTTTCATTTAAGGCATCAATGTTAAAAGGGAACAATCATAATCTATTTTTTTTTTTTAAAGCTGGCTATTTCTGCTAGAGTCAGTGTTATATTCCTTTACATTAAAATCTGCTGAAAATTAGTATATGAATTTTCATCTCCTCTTTGGGCATCTGCAGGAACAAATATTCCATTGATTAAAATTTTGAAATACTGGTATGTAGAAAATATATAAGTTATTTTTCTTTTTACCAGTTTCTTGCTTGTAGAAATTTATAATAGAAATATTAAAATGGAAAAACTCATAGTCAAAAGAACTGGATGGAAATCTTAGCTAAACTGCTAAGTAGCTGAATGACTTTAGGCAAGTCATTTCACTTCTCAGAACTTCAGTTTCCTTATAGTCAAGTGGAAATAATACTACCAATGCCAGAGTACTATTGTGGGAAAAAATCATTATTTGAAAGTAATATATAGACCCCAAAGCACTCTGCACACTTAAAGCATAATAACCAGAGAATTAAATGGCTGGTTTGCTAAAATTCAGTCTCAAAGTTTTAATTTGTTTGTTTAAAATCATGGTAACATCAACTGTGAATGAGAGCTTTGCAATCATCCAAGCCGCAGTCCAGAAACTGAGTTTTTGCCTGAGCAGAACTCAGTTATAAATATCTGTCTTTGGATTTGACATTCAATTCTGAAATGAATCGAACATGCTTCAGAATTTTAATCTGACATCCAAGAGCTGAAACTCTGAAAGCAGATAAAACATTTTCGAAAAAAGCAACCTGCTAATCTCAAGTGACTTTTAATTCCAACTCTGATTATTCAATATAGAAAATACATCTTCAGATAAAAACCCATTTCTGAAAATTCATCTCCAAAGCTTTTACATAATCTAAGTTGGAAATAAAATGTATCTATATTTTATGTTAAGGGAAAATAAAACACTGAAATTAATCATTTAAAAAAATATTTTAAACAGGCATAAACTTTGTTAAACAAAGAATATTACATGACATCAACTTTGAATGTGATTCTGCAAATAATAAAGCCATGGGAATAAATAAGAGATTTATTTATAGTTGCCCTTTTTGGACACTACAAATCATATGCATTAAAATTGCTCATTCCTGCCTATGAACTCTGAACATGATTTCAGTTTGAAATCAAAGCTGAGGAAATTTGCCTTTCTGCTTTTAAATGGATATCTGCTTTAGGGATTGCACATTGAAGGAGTATACCTAAGCTCACATGTAAAAATAAAAATATATATTGTATATAGATTTTTTAGTTCTGAATTTTGCAGTTACTTATTATTTTCTTCTTTTCAATTAAATCTTGCATTCTGCCAATACTTATATGTCTAAGCTACCAATCTAGTTATGAACACTAACTGGGGGAGGAAGAGCAGAGGAGTTTAGCTATGAAAATTTTCAAACACTCTCAGATGCAGAGAGAACAGGTCAATGAGCCTCCACATATCCATCACTCGGATTTAACAATATAAAGAATTTGCCACATTTACATCATCTCTTCTTTACTGTTTTGCTGAAGCCTTTTAAAGCAAAGCTCAGACTTCAGACACACTTCAGCTTATATCTCTTAAATGGATAGACAATTTCTTACATAACTATAATGTTATTTCGACCATTCTAAAGCTGCCAGTGGTTCCTTGATTTCATCTGTTACCCAGTTCACAAGCAAAGTTTCCTAATTGCTTCAAAAGTCACATCAGAGTTGGTATGTTCAAGTTAGAATCCAAAGAAAGCCTACACATTTCATTTGGTATCCCTTCCTTTCTTTCAATACATATTTCTTCAGTGTCTCTTTCTTGCTAGGTGCTTTTGCATTTATTACCTAATCTCAAAATATCCTCAGGAGGTAATGTGGCAAATACAGGCACTTTTCTACTAAAACTTGCGCATTCTCCTTCATGCTATGGAGTTGTTGCTAGGAAGTAGCTGCTCATTGAAGCCTTGCCAAGGAGTGATTATATGAACCATAATGATCAAGGTTGATCTAAAGTATTTTCCAGTGCTTTAGACCAAGTTTCTCCTGGCATGGGGTAGAGACAGGCTCCAATGACAAGTGTCCCCAGTAACTTCCCCTTACCTAGATGTACTCCCTGCAACGTGGTATGAGGGCATATTTGGTAGTGTATACATCCTCCCAAGACAAAGTTCCCAACTCCCTCCTGTGTTAAGATGCCATGTCACATTTCAATTACGTAACTTCTAGCATTTTATTGTAGTCATGTCTATCTTCAACCCATTACACAGTAAATCCCAATGGTAGAGAACTTATGCCTAATTCAATTTTGAACCTCTAGGGCTTATCATGGCACCTGCCATATAAAAATTTGTAAAATAAAAAATGAAACGGAACAATTACACATCACACTTTTAGAGTGTGTTTTAAGAGGTAGGCATATCATTTATCTGAGAGGACATCTTCTAATGCATTTACACAAAATCACAGCACTATGGAGGAACTAATAAATGGAAAGTAGCAATATATAAAATTACAGAACATCTGACAGAAACAAAGGGTGGCAGAAGGAAACAGTCTGAGAAAATTTTTTACTTTCAAGTAAGAAATTGCTATGAAATACTAAAATATAAAGCAAACCAAATTATAGTTAAGATGTCATGGATCCATCACTTAATCTTTGCATGGGAATATCTCTGGTCGATTAGCAGTTAAGCTATTTCTTAGTATTACCAGGGCTGAGATAACGTAATTCAAATCATTGTTTAACAATCTTTATTGTTTAAGAAGCCTACCCCAAATCCTTTACACTTCAGCTTAAGCATATTTCTTCTTATTTCATCATAAGAGGTAAGCAGCTGGCTGCCATGCTAACCAGATCTCTTTATATACTCTGAGACCCTCCAAATATGTACTGCTTATTCCAATCTTTAAAATAGACAACCCTCTTCACACTCTTCCTTATGCATCCTGTTGGGCATGTTCATTTATGTAATTCATCATTTTAAATCATCCATTTAAAATGCTACATTCCTTAGCTTCACCTCTTTCTAAGCCCCTTCTGTTAATGTCTCCAGTCCCATTTACTACATTAATTCCTTCCCCCTCTCAAATTCACATTCTCTGCTCTCTACATCTTAACAGAAGGGCTATTTTAGATAATAATTTACCCTACATTTCATCCCTTCATTTGAAGTATCCAATGATAAAATTAAAACAGTCCCAATCAGAGTCATGAAACCAACCTTAAAACAGTCTCCATCTGTCTTGGGAAGATTTGCCTTGCTCTAGATGTGTTGATGAATTTTTAGCACAAATTAAACCTCACAGACTCATTCCTCAAGTATTTCTACAAGTGTTCTGTGTTCTACCATTATGTCACCCTCTGATACTTTAGAATGGTACAGCTGTTTTGAAGCTGAATGACAGCAACTCAAACAGCCAGGCTTACAACTTATAAAACTGGGGGAAATCTCTGGGAGGTAAAGTGACTGATCCCAGAGAAGGAGTGTTCTCCATGATACTATGCTGCTTGTTATAAAGTTTGCTGTTCTGCTTTATTTTACTGCTACCCAAAAGGTTGGGCAGATAAAACTACCAGTAAAATGGAATTTAAAATAAAATGTATTTGCCAGCCTTAGAAACTAACAATAAATAACAAAAACGCAATAGCTAAGCCTTATTTATACAGCACTGACTACGTGCTTTAACAGTAAATTAACTCATTCAACAGTTGACACATTCAATCTTTAGAATACTGTTCTGAGGGAAACATTTTTATCATCCTCATGTTACGAGGAAGAAACTGAGGCCAGAGAGTTTAAGTAACTTGCCCAAAGTCATACATGATTGGGATGATATTAAAATTCAGAGAATCTGGCTTCCGAGTCAGTGTTGTTCATCATGACCTTTATTATATTATAAATAGTTCAGTAGATTAATCTTTGTGACACAGGGCATATGTCTTCTAACGTAACACGTTTTTAGTAAATATGAACATTTCCACAGTAATGTTTCATTATACTTAACAAAAAATAGAAAAAAATAATCAACATGGCATTAATGTGCCACCCATGGGAAGCAATAAACTGCTGAGAACATTTTCACTACTGCATGACTATATATGCCTGATTTTGAACAAAACTGTTTTTAAACCTTAAAAACAGTCTTAATGTAAACATCAGCTGTTTATATAAAATTACTTTAAAGACTCACATAATGTTTAGACCAATTTTCTTGTCTAATTAATGGAACAGCTCAGAGGTAGAAGCACGATATTAAAAAATAAGATTTATAAACTGTGCATATTTTGCACATTATCATTATTTGACCATGACCAACATAAACGCTACAAATCCCAATGGACAGAACAATCAATCAGCAAATATCAGTAGCATTTACTGAGTGCAAAGCCCTGGACTAGATTCTATAAAGCATCAAAGAAAGATAATTCTGATGTAAAGAGGCTCAGCCCCTTTCTTAAAAAAAAATACAGCCAGTAACAGCATCTGCTGAGAGCTAAACATCCAACTTAGTTGGGATCTTTCAATTATAAGGGTAAAAATTCACTCAGGTTACGCTACATAATGGAGATTGATTACATGCCTGTATCTGGAAATAAGAAAGATAGGAGTTTCCACCACACAACCAGAGCACCCAAGAACAAGAACTCAGCTCAGGCTTAGAGAGACAGAAAAGGGTTCAAGATTGAAGGTCATTTGGGATCCAAAGCAGCTCTGGCAACTGTGTTACCAACACAAGTCTGTTTATCCCTGCTCTGTTTATCATCATCTTTGCTTCTCTCCAACACTGGGTTTTGTTTTCAACTGCTTCCCTCTCTCTGTGTAGCCCACTCAAAGATGCCCAGAAAGGGAATCTTATTGTCAGTTTTGCTACTACCATTTTTGCCGGGCTGAGCTTTCTCACAAATACCACCTTCAGCATCACCAGAAGATGTACTCACATAGAGGGAAGACCTCTTCACTTGACCTAGACCTCCTGAAACCATGGAGCCACTATCAACATCTGAGGGACTCAGAGACTCAACTGCTCCTAAGAAATCTGGACCAGTGTTAAGAATACAGCAATTAGAATGCCAGTGGGATTGCTCCAGTTTCTTACTCAGAGCCTGATTTCCATAACATGACATACACAGTCTGTGGGAGGCAAGATGATAATATGGCATAAACGTTTTCATGATCTACAGGAGCCTGAATGGAGTAGTGGGGGAGAAGGTACTCTAAAGGCATATTGCCTGTGTTCGAATTTAACTCTGATGCTTACAAGGTATGTGACCATGTGCAAGCTATTTAACCTATCTGTACCTCAGTTTTCTTGTCTAGAAAAATTGAGATAATGGTAGTCTCTCCTTCACAGGATTGTTATGAGGATAAAAGAAATAAATCATTCAAAGAGCAGGATGTGCTGGGCACAGAGTGAGCACTTGACGAATTTTAGCTATTATTTTCTTACTACTTCGAACACACCTTATCAATTCTATCCCTTGTGACTCCACAGCACAAAACTCCTATTCAAACATATTATGCTCCTTCGTGCCTCTGTTCTTACCTACTGCCTGGATCTTCTTCCCCTAGTACTTTCTAATGAAGCCCTTCTCATTCATCAAAGTTCAGAACAAATTGCCTTTTGGAGCAATGCCCTCTGTGATTGGTGATCTCCAGAGGGGCTTCCAACAATTCCTCCAATTCAATATACTCATGACACTCCTCTCATTAAGAGGTGGGCAATTCAATTCCCTCATGTTGAATCTGGCCTTGGGACTGGCTTGGACTACAGAATGAGGTAAAAGTGACATTCTGGAACTCCCAAGCCTAGGCTATAAGAGAATTCTCAGTCTTCACTTTCTGTTCTTGGAACCCGGCCACCGTACTAGGAAAAAACCATGCCATATGGAGAGGTTATATGGGGAGAACCAAGGCGTACTGGTTAAACACCCCAGATTAGTTCCCAGCCTATGCCAGGACCAACCCTCAGCCATGTGAATGAAACATCTTAGATGGTCCAGCCCAGCCAAGTCCCAAATGAATGCAACTCTAGACATCATCACATACTCAGTAGATTTTAGCCCATAGATGTGTAAGGCATAATATAATGATTGTGGTTTCAAGCCACTAAGTTTTGGGTTGTTATAGCAATATGAAACCAAAACACCATTCATGAAACTCCTGGACAGGGTAGGTATTTCTTAGACTAAGCTCTCATAATTCTAATCTGTAACTTAACAAACTACATTATTATAATTATTTATTTTTATGTCTGTGTCTTCTCCTGAGGGTTTCAAGGCTAGTAACCATGAACTTAAGGGGGAAAAAAAAAAACTTTTTCAGAATTACTCTCAGGAGAAGTAATGGAATGTACAATGGCTAGAATAAAGGTATAACAAAGTAGAAAAATTCTGAAGTTGCTCCCAGCCTATCATTTTGGCAACCTCTAACTCTTCGAAGATTTGAAGTTATAGAAAGGGTAAGATTTGTCACCCCAACATGATGATCAAAGGACTTAATATCTATATTTAGCACCCTGTTTACTATACTACCAGAGCCCTTTTCTGATGAGAAAGAGAGAAGGTGGAGGGGGGGGGGAGAGAGAGAGAGAGAGAGACAGAGAATGAGAATAAAAACAAGAGAGAGAAAGTGGCCAAAGTTAACCAACATTTTTTTTTTTTTTTTTTTTTTTTTTTTTTTTTTTTTTAGAAGAAGAAGGAGAGGGGACTGGGTAATAGAGTGGTTTTAAATATGGACTCTGAAGCCAGACAGCCTGGATTTTCATTCACCTTCACAGCCTGGGTTTGAATCCCGGCTATAGGTTTATGTGGCAAATTACCTAACTTGTCTGTGCCTCAGTTTCCTTATTATAAAATGGAAATAATGAGCGTTCCTACTTCATAGGATCCAGTTAAGGATTAAATGAATATGTAAAAAACATAGAATGGTGCCTGGCATTCAGTAAGACCTATATAAGGGTTAGCTGCTACTGCTGCTGTTCCTCCTCCTTCTGCTACTATAAAGACACAGTAACAAAGGCAGTGTCATTTTACATAATGGATAGACAAAGAGGACACTGGAGCCCTACAATAAATAGTACTTGGACAATTAGCTCTCTAACTTATTATGCTAGACATAAAAAAAATTCCAGAGAGAATTTCGTTTTTAAAACACAAAAACTTCGTAACATTTAGAGGAAAATATGGGAGAGTATCTTTAATAGCTTGGCTTAGAGGGAAAAATATCTTAAACCTGATGTAAAAGCAGAAATCATTAAGGAAGATTGTTAAATTTAACCATACTAAAAATTTTAAATTTTGTACCAACAAACAGACAAAAAAATGTCGTAAACAATGTTAAAAGACAAGCCAGAAACTGGGAAAATAAATTTATCCAGATTCATGTCCAAAATATATAAAGAACTCATTCTAATCAATAATAAAAAGCAAATAACCCAATACAAAATGTACAAGATGATAAACAAGCTATTTGCATAAGGAAAAACCGAACAGTTAATAACATAATAAAATTATGAGACAACATGCCCCTCAATTTTAAATAATAGGATATTTTATGCTTCATAATTGGCTCCTTGTCTTCTGCCTGGACCCTCAGCTAAAGTTACCTTTTGAATAAGAAGAGGGAGAGGTTGGTGAGGCAGGGAGGTCATGAAGGGAAGCCTAGGCTCCCTTAACCCCCAGAATTTTTCCATCCCAGTCTTTCCAGATAAGGCTGATTAGAGCCGTTAACCTTTCAATAATGTAACCTGATATTTTACATCATTACATTTTTGCACCCCACTTATCACATCTTGGTAATGTTTTCTAACAACGACATCTTACTTAAGGCTCAACACAGTTGTAAGACATTCTCACATGTTAACTCAGAAAAACCCCACAATGTAGGTATGATTATTATTCCTGATTTGCCAATGAGCCACAAAATGGTGGCAAGCCCACAAAATGGGTGGTCGCCCAGAAGAGTCCGAATTTAAAACCAAGTTATCTGGCTTTAACATCCAGCTCTTAACCCAATACTATCATTGCCTCTAAACATATCATACGTGAAAAGAGGCTCAATCTCACTAGTAATCAGGGAAATGCAAAACTGCAAAATTCGATTGCACACCACATACAGAACTGCAGAACATTTAAAAGTCTAACAATGAGTACCATGAGGATGTAGAGCAATACATCCATATTAGAGCAGTACATCCATGTAGAGCAGTACATCCAACAATACATGTAGAGTAATGGCAATCCATACACTTCTAGATGGCTTATAAATTGGTACAAACACTATCAGGAGGCATTTGGAAGATATGTATTCTTAATGACAGAGCAGTTTCACTTCTAGGTATACGGTTGAGAAAATACTTGCCAAGGAAATAAGGAGAGAAATGTTCACTTCTACTGTGTTTGTATTGGTAAATATATAAGAACTATATATATTATTTACATTTATATAAATGTCTATAAGTGAATGACTAGATAATTTTGGTATATTCACACAATGGAATGCTATTCAACAGCTGAAATGAATAAGTTGAAATGACTAGCTTTATCATAGATAAATCCTAAAATTATAATGTCAAATTAAACAGTAAATTAAAGAATAAGGCTGGACGCTGTGGCTCACATCTATAACCCCAGCACTTTGGGAGGCCAAGGCAGGCGGATCACCTGAGGTCAGGAGTTCGAGACCAGCCTGGCCAACATGGTAAAACCCCATCTCTACTAAAAATACAAAAATTAGCCAGGCGTGGTGGCATATGCCTGTAGTCCCAGCTACTTGGGAGGCTGAGAACAGAGAATCACTTGAACCCAGGGGGCAGAGGTTGCAGTGAGCCAAGATCTCACCACTGCACTCCAGCCTGGGTGACAGAGGGAGACTCCATCCCCCCACCAAAAAAAAAAGAAAGAGAAAAAAACAAAACAGGCGCGGTGGCTCACGCCTGTAATCCCAGCACTTAGAGAGGTTGAGGAGGGCGGATCACGAGGTCAGGAGATCGAGACAATCCTGGCTAACAAGATAAAACCCCGTCTCTACTAAAAATACAAAAAATTAGCCGGGCTTGGTGGCGGGTGCCTGTAAGTCCCAGCTACTCAGGAGGCTGAAGCAGGAGAATGGAGTGAACCCGGGAGGCGGAGCTTGCAGTGAGCCGAGATCGTGCCACTTCACTCCAGCCTGGGTGACAGAGCGAGACTCCATCTCAAAAAATAAATAAATAAAAATAAACAAATAAACAAATAATAATACAGCAGGCTGCCATTTATATAAAGTTAACATACAAATATCATTTATAATATCGTATATAATTATTATTATTATTTTTTAAGACAAAGTCTCGCTCTGTCTCCTAGGCTGGAGTGCAGTGACCTGATCTCAGCTCACTGCAAGCTCTGCCTCCCGGGTTCACGCCATTCTCCTGCCTCAGCCTCCCCAGCAACTGGGACTACAGGCGCCCGCTGCCATGCCTGGCTAATTTTTTGTATTTTTAGTAGAGATGGGGTTTCACCGTGTTAGCCAGGATGGTCTCTATCTCCTGACCTTGTAATCTGCCCTCCTTGGCCTCCCAAAGTGCTTGGATTACAGGCGTGAGCCACCGCGCCCGGCCTATAATTCTTAAATGATACATGCATGCAAAGTAAAGTGCACACTCAAGAATGGAGATGGTACACACTAAATTCAAAGCTATAGTTACCTGTGGAGAGAAAGGGATAAGGCAAAGGCATACAGGAACCTCAGCTGTAGCTGTAATGTAGTGCTGGCCCCCCAAAAAAGAACAAAGGCAAATATGTTGAGGTTTAATAAAATTGGCTGGCAGGTGCATGGTGGTAATCTAGTTTGTATACTTGTCTCTATATTTAAAGTATTTCATAATAAAAATATAAAAACAAATGAAGTGTGGTAAAACAGAGAACATTCCAAAAATAAATGACAAAAAGGAGATTTACATATATTTCAACTTAGACCTTTTTTGAGAAACATTGCTTTACAGGAGCATCTGTTACTGTGTCTAGGCCCTTAACTTTGATGGGTCCTACTTCCCTTTAGAGCTTTAACAAAATAAATTGTTTCTACTACAGCAATAACATTACAGCTTTGCAAAAAACAACAAAACACATATTAATGGAAAATAAAGTCAGTGGCAACGTGTTTATGAAAATATCAGCAATGTGTTCGTCCTAACCTGTAAAAATATGCCATAGGACAGACAGATAACAACAGGTGAAATAGATAAATGAAGTATTCTTTAACTACCATTTAATAGGGAATTGGTAGTTTCTCCTCTATGCAGAAGAGAAAACATTCAGGATTAATAATTCTGAATCAGGTTGATAGCTGTCAAGCTATGATTACTGCCTCTAGAATATGAAAACATAAAAGCTCAGAGTCAAAGAAAAAAATCACTTAGTATCCATGTATTAATTTACTGGCCTCTTACTTTGTTCATTTATATTACACCATCTAAGTTTCAGAAAAAAGTAATCTAATCTGAGATTCAGTTACATGGAAGGACAGATCAAGAAGTATGGCATGTAAAGAACTTTGCCTCATGAAGAGAACTCATAAAGAGTTTCAGTAAAACTCTCTTCTATCTTTGCATTTCTTGCCATTGAGTTATGCTCTATTACCTTTATAGCTTATTCTGTCTTGTATCTCTTCATATTCACGTGCAAACATAGTAATGCCAAACTTAACTACTCATTAAAATGGCAATCTAAATTACATGAAACATGGCCAAAGAAATATACACATAAGACCCAAGAACAATCAAAATACAAAGCACAGAGTTCTATCCTTGAATCTTATGTTACATATAGTGCTAAAAAATTTAATCATAGATTCAACTACAGACAAAAGGTGTTTAAAAAGACATAAGTATGACATCTGGAAGTATCATTAAAGAAACATGGGAAGAATACAAATTGATTACAGAAATTTTGAAAAACCTAATGAGTCACGTGGGACATGAGCAAAAAATCCATCGTATCTAAATAACTCACAAAAATGCTATAGTACTTATGATGATTCACAATGAATCATGGCCCTGAATTATCGAGAAAAAAAATTATATTTGTTCAGTATACTTTAAGAACTGTGGGGAAATGACTTTAAGTCACTGATTCTAACATTCATCCAGAAAAACAAATATGTAAGCATATTCTGAAAAAAATAACATTTGTCTCATCAGTTTTAAGATACAATGTAATGAGATAATAATGAAAAGAGTGAGGTAATACCACAAAAACAGCCAGACCAATGGAACAGAATTATCTTCAAACAGAAAGATTGATATATGTCAGTAATCTTTGAAAAGGGAACATCAGGAGTCAATACGTAATTATCTAATAAATGTTACTGAAATACTTGGTCAACTATTTTGAATATTGTCTTCTTAGGGGGACTTATAATCTCATCTGAAACTATACATCAAATACATTTCAGATAGGAAGAGCTTTTAAAAAAAAATTTTAAGTGACTGTTTTATAAAGGAAGGACATTAAGCATAGAGAAAAATGACTTTAAAAAGAAAAGAAAAACAGACAATTTCAAAATGCAAATACATTTTTATAATTATAAAAGTAATTTGTGAGAAATTCTGAAATCTTGAAATGCATATAAAAATAAACAAGAAAGTTTGTTGATTTTCCTATCAAGAGAAAATACTGTTACATTTCAGAATATATTCTTTTTTTAGTATGTGTTTATATATATTTACACAGATATATATATCAAAAAAAATCACAAAAATTATTTCATGAATGGGACTGTAGTTACCTTGTAATTTAAAGTTTTTAAATTCTACATTAAGGAGCTCGTTCCGTGTAAATAAATATGGATATACACTGTCATCATCATCATCATCATCATTTCCAATGGCTACAAAATATCTTATTCTATTAAAATACTTTATTCTATTAAAATAAAACATTTGTAAGTAAACACAAATAAAACCAATTTTCTCTTTCAACTACTGGTGTAAAAGTCAATTTTGGTTGTTTTCTTTTCCAAGATGGTGGGATAGAGGCTTTTAACATGCCTCGGCCTTTTGGAAATGGCAAGATAGTGAATAAATATTAACTATGAGCTTTCATTCAAGAAGGAAAATGGGAATATAAGAAGTCAAACTGTCTCTCCTCACTGAAGATATGATTTTATACCTAGAAAACCCTACAGACTCCATCAAAAGATTCCCAGAACTGATAGATGACTTCAGTTAAAGTTTCAGAGACAAAATCAATGTACAAAAATCAGTAGCATTTCAATACACCAATAATGTTCAAGCTGAGAGCCAAATCAAGAATGCAATCTCATTTACAATAGCCACACAAACAAAAAAGTAAAATACCTAGGAATACATCTAACCAAGGATCTAAAAGATTTTCATAGGGATAACTTCAAAACACTGCTGAAAGAAATCAGAGATGGTACAAATGGAAAAATATTCCATGATCATGGGTTAGAAGAATTAATATTGTTAAAATGACCATACCACCCAAAACATTCTACAGATTCTACATGAATTCTATCCCACTACCAGCATCATTTTTCACAGAACTAAAAAGAACTATTATTACATTCATATGGAACAAAAAAAGATCCCAAATATTGAAAGCAACCCTAAGCAAAAAGAACAAAGTCATAGATATTGCATTACCTGACTTCAAACTATACTATATGGCTGTAATAACCAAAACAGTGTGGTACAAAAACAGATACATAGTCAGTGTAACTGAATAGAGAACCCAGAAATAAAGCTGCACACCTACAGTCTTTTGATCTTTGACAAAGTTGACAAAAATAAGCAATGGGAAAAGGACTCCCTATTCAGTAAATGGTGCTGGGATAGCTGGCTAGCCATATGAAGAAGAATAAAACTGGACCCCTACATTTTAACATATACAAAAATTACCACGACGTGGATTATTTAAGTGTAAGACCTCAAACAATAAGACTCCTAGAAAAAAACCTAGGAAACACCATTCTGGACATTGGCCTTGGGAAAAAATTTATGACTAAATCCTCAAAAGCAACTGCCACACACACACACAAAAATTGACAAGTGGGACCTAATTAAAATAAAGACCTTCTGCACAGCAAAAGAAACTATCAACAGAATAAACAGACAACCTACAGAAGGGAAGAACTTATTTATAAACTATGCATCTGACAAATGTCTAATATCCAGTCTATGTGGAACTTAATTGAACAAGCAAAAAACAAATAACCCATTTAAAAATGGGCAAAAGACATGAACAGACATTTCTCAAAAGAAGACATACAGATGGCCAATAAACTATGAAAAATGCTCAATATCACTAATCATCAGAGAAATGCAAATTAAAACCACAATGACAATACCATGTCACACCAATCAGAACAGCTATTATTAAAAAGTCAAAAACCAACAGGTGCAGGCAGGGTTGCAGAGAAACGCGAATGCTTATACACTGTTGGAGGGAATGTAAATTCGTTCAGCAATTGTGGAAGGCAGTTTGGAGGTTTCTCAAAAAACCTAAAACAGAACTACTATTTAACCCAGCAGTCCCAATACTGGGTATCTAGTCAAAAGAAAAGAAATTGTTCTACCAAAAACAATGATGTGCTCACATGTTCATTGCAGCACTATTCACAATAGCAAAGACATGGAATTCAAATTAGGTGCCCATCAGTGGTGGATTGGATAAAAAAATGTGGTACACATACATCATGGAATACTATGTGGCCATAAAAAAGGAATGAAATCATGTGTTTTGCCACAATATGGATGCAGCTGGAGGCCATTAATCTAAGTGAAGTAACACACGAACTGAAAACCAAATATTGCATGTTCTCACTTATAAGTGGGAGTTAAACATTAGGTACTCATGGAAATAAAGATGGCAACAATAAAAACTGTCAACCACTGGAGCACAGAGGGAGAGAAGGGAGAAAGGGTTGACAAACTATTGAGTACTATGCTCAGTACCTAATGACCTTACTGAATGTACTAGAAAGTATCAACAACAAAGCACATTTGTGTATTTCCAAAGATTATCTCTATGTATTTATTTTACTTTCTTTGAAAGCTAGTAAAGTTTGATTTTTTAAAATATTTCTTAGTCATTAATATTTCTTCTTTTCTAAGTTATTCCTTCATATTCTCTGATCAATTTGGAATTTTAAAAATTGACTTGTAAGAGAGCTCTCCTATAATAGTCACAAAATTACTAGTTTCCATATTTTTTATAAATATTTTTTTCTGCTTGTCATTTGTATTTTATCTTTAATTTTTATTGTGTGGAAGATTTCAAATTAGTCACATTTAAAAATATTTACTGGTTTCTACCTTTATTGACATACTGATAAAGATCATCACTAACTCATGATTATATACACATCTACTTAGATTCTTTCACATGCTCTTATGCCTTTTGGGGTTTTTAACATTTAAATCTTTAGTCTACTTGAAATTTATTTCGGTGTGACATATGAGAAAGAGTTCGAACAGTGTTTGCCTCCAGATTTGGACATTTGTCCCCAATGTATTAAATGCCTTAAACTTATACCAGTTTATTATATTTACTTGGTTCTGTTTTGGGGCTTCCAATTTTGTGGTCAATTTAATTTTAAATTGGTCATTTGACTCCTAAAACTTTTAATTAATAAATGCATGAAAGTAAAACACAGAAAACTGGAAAAAATTATTACAGCCACTATGACAGACAAATGGTTGACAACAATAATATGATAAATCATACAAGTCAACAAAAAACTACCAAAACGTCTTTGGGGAATGTGGAAGATGGGTAAAGGATAAGCAGAAAATTCATAATAGAAAAATAAATGACTACTGTAAGCATGATAAAGTGACATTCACCCTGTAGTAGTCAAATAAATGTTTAAAAAATTAGATAACACTTATTAAATTGTCCAATTAGCAAGGACTGTCTCATAAAGCAACTTTAAAAATCTCTCCAAAGTTAAGAATCTCAGGAGAAAGGCATTCTTACACTTCCCAGCAGGCATATAAATTGGCAGAATGATTTTTAAAAACAATCTGGCAGTAGCAAACAAGAGTCATAAAACAGTATACATCCTTTGACTCAGCAATTTCCTTCAGACTCTAGCCTAGAAAATAATGTGGAATGTAGTAAAAGATTTATATACAAAGATATTCACCTTAGTTTTATTTAAATCAAAAATAGAAAGTAGGTTTAAAAAAATCCAGTAAAATATTGAATATAGAAATCATAGCGTAACCACAGTATCGAATATTCTAGCTATTTAAAATAGTTCTTTACGAACCTGTTTAACAGCATGTGGAAAGTGTTACAAAGTTATGTGAATGAGGCAGGCCCAGTGTTTCTGGGGGGTTATGGGCAGGCCCTGGGGGTCTTCAGGGACCTTGCGGGCAAAAGGGGTTGGGAAGTGAGGGGCCGGCTGTGCTCACCACGCAGGGCCTTCCTTGGCACCCAGCCTTGTGGAGCAGCCAGCATGTCACACATGCTCCTGCACCTCCACAGCAGCTGGCAGGTGGACCAGGCCATCCTCCCAGGGAAGGATGGCAAGGCTGTCGTTCGCTTTGGCCATGACCGGGACCCCACATGCATGAAAATGGATAAGGTCTTGTACAGCATCGAGAAGGTTCAATATTTTGCAGTTATTTTTCTTGTGGATATTACCAAAGTACCTGACTTCAACAAAATGTATGAGTTATATGATCCATGCACTATCATGTTTTTCTCCAGGAACAAGCACATCATGGTTGTCTTGGGGACTGGCAACAACAAGATTAACTGGACCATGGAGGACAGGCGGGAGATGGTCGACATCATAGAGACCGTGGACCATAAGGCCCTCAATGGCGGCGGCCTGGTCTTGTCTCCAAAAACTACTTCACCAAGTACAGATACTGAGGTGCCCTCAGGCTGTGTGGATAAATGCTGTGGAGGCCTTTTCATGTGGAAACCTTTTAAAGTATTTCAAGCCTTTGGAAAAGTATATGAAGCTCCAGTGCTGGAGGATTTCTGAGACACAATTTATTACATGACCTTAACTAGCTGAAATAAACACATGAAAAAAATAATAATACTGATCTTAACGGAATACAAGGAAGATTTTAAAAGTGTATGTATAGTTGCATCACAGTTGGTAAAAATGCATATAAAAAAACTTGAGTAAACACATAATGATCATCATGGGTGATTATGATTTTCTTCATTCTTCATTTCCTTATTTCTAAAATACTTCACAATATGTCTCTATCGTTTTTGTCTAGTTAGACGGGAATACAAACTGGGGAAAGGCCTGTGTTTTCAAAATGGGAAAAGCTATGAGCAAACAAATCTATGAGCTGGGAGAAGCAACAGAGAGAGGGAGAGGACAAAGGTTTAAAAGAAAGGAATAATGAATGTCACCAGGATCCTGCAGAAAAGAGACATCAAGAGAACAGGCAGAGAGACTTGTCTAGGAGGGACATCTTTCCTTTGATGCCTGTGAGGAGGAAGTACTGGAGAGGTGCAAATACAGATCGATTTACATGCAGGTAATGGGAGCAGAACATTCACTGAACTCAGAGATGTTCACTTTTACTACCTAAGTCAAGCATGAGGCAAGCTCATCAGCTGAGACTGAAATAGAACTTGAGAAGAGTGATAAAGATTATGAAAACTGAATGGGAGCAGGAGTTAATTAAAAATAGGGAAAAGAACTATACTGGTATTTCTGTTTACCCAAACATGTCAGGATCATGAAATCATTTTGTCTCAGGAACCAAATACAGTTACTGTCTTCTTTACCAGAGAACAATTCTTTTAACAGGTCTGTGCCATACCTTGACTGATTGCTTGATTCATTGATTTAGATTCTTTGATTCATTCAACACTAGTCTAGTGCTTAACCAGGTCACTAATGCCCTCCACATTTGCAAATTCAGTGGTCAATTCACAGTCCTCATGCTATTTGACATTTGTTATGTGTTACAGTACACACTTACGAATCCTTCATTCTTGAAAATTATAATATATTTGTTTCTAGGATACCACTCTACTGTACTATTAACCCTTCTTAGATGCCTTTGCTGGTACCTTTTCATCTATCTGATTATACATGTTAAAATGCTCCAAGGCTCAGTCTCCATGCCTCTTACATCCATTTATTCACAAGATGATCTCATTCAGGCTCTTATCTTTAAATACATTTGTACACTGACGACTTACATATAACACACACATACTCACACACACATACACCTGCAGATTCAATCTCTCACCTAAACTTCAGACTCAGTCAGAACTGCCTACTCTACTTGAAAGTTCATCAAATTTCTAAGAAGCAATCCCCACCCCAAGTACTCCTCATCCCCAAATTACCCATTTAACTAAACGGAAACTTCATTCATCAAGCTGTTCAGGCTAAAAACCTTGGAATCATCAATGGGTCTCCATTTCTTTTTGCCCACTTCAAATAGAGCTGCAAATTCTATTTACTCTGTTTTCAAAATATACCAGGATCTAACCACTTCTCTCCACTTTCATTCTAATTTAAGCCACAGTCATTTCTCCTCTGGAATGCCTTGGTCCCCCGCCTCCAAGGGACCCTCTCCCTCATCGGTTATGCCCCCAGAGTCTTCTCTCCACTGTAATGGGAGTGATTCTTCAAAAACAAATATAAGTTAGGTCATGTCACTCTTCTGCTCACAAGTCTCTAATGACTTCATATTTCACTTATAGTAAAAACCAAAGTCCTTATGAAGACCTTAAGGCCCTACCTGATCAGGCTTCCTGGGAGGAGGGCAGAGAGCAGGAGGATCTTCTGCCTAGGTTTCCATATGGGAGACAATTTATAGAAACACTATACCTAGTGGGGGCTTCCTCAAATAGAAGTTCAATGTTTGTCCTAGGTACAGTTACCTAACGTTTTCTTATCTAACTAGTAAGACTAAGAAAGTGACTGAATAAAATAAATATCTAAATAAAAGCTCACATTTTTAAACATGAAATTTCAGAAATATTAGTGATTCCGTTCAGAATATAATGTATTTTACTCTAATTGCCATTCTGTCATCTCATTTTACTTTTCAAAAGATATGCACCAACAGGCCAGTGTGGTTTATGGAAGTTTTTTCCCCTTTTTCTTCTTCATTAGTAACAAAATCCCAGAAGTATGATTTCCAGATTCTCTTCAAGAAACAAACATCTGCTGTGTCCCGAATGTTGCATTCCAATCTTTTACACATTGTGTAAAAGCTTCATGGTGAATAACACTGGGCATTTTCGATGTTCTGTTGAAAATGGAAGAAGGACAAATATCTGTCCTTATATATTCACAAACAGAAAGCTCTCGATTTCAGAAAGGCAAGCAAGCTGCCCACCTTTTCGTTGTCTCCTAAATTGTATCACTGTTCTTTTGCATAGTGTTTATTATTATAATCAATGAAAGCAAGTAACAGAAAGTAGCACAAAGTGACATAAGAACATTGATCTACAATTTGGCAAAATAGAGAATTGTTTCTTGAATTTAATGATCTATTATTTGCCAATTTCCCATTTGACCCTATAGACACAACAAGTATATATTAAAAGGCAATTTTCTTATCTATTTATATAATCTCTCGACTTTCACTTTCACATATTAAAGCAGAATAAGTCCATGAAGTTTTGTTAAACTACATTCAAATAATAAAAGTGAGCCAGTATCAGAACAATTAATTTCACTCCAAATGTAATCACATGAAATAATTGGTCTGAGTCACCCACCTTTAAGTTAAAGATCAAGAGAACGTAAACCAAAGGCAGAAAAGTCAGAGGTCAGCGACAAAACACTGGGGAAGAAAAGAAAGCCAAAGCTTAACTGTGTGTGAGTAGGCATTACTGTCTCTGTGTGTAACCCTCTGTGTGTGTGTGTGTGTCAATCTGAATGGGTCTATGTGGTTATGTTCACATGACTGGCTGTGTGTGTGTCTGCATGGCAGCTTCAACATGTGCGAGTGTCTGTGTGTTGGCCTGCAGGAGACAGTGTGAGTTTATGTGTGTCAATCTGAGAAAGAGAAAGTGCATGCGCATATGTACTTTTCCCCTTAGAAAAGTGGGTAGAACACTGTTGGCTACAGAAATTTTTATGTTGTGTAGGTGTGTCAGCCTGAGCAAGAGTGTGTGTGTTCATGTATGTATCAGCTTGAACAAGCAACCATGTATGGGGAGAAGGGAGAAGACTGTGTGTGGCAGACTGAATGTGTATGTGAATGGGTGTGTAGTATGTTGTATGTGTGTAATATGGGGTGTGTGTCAGCCCAAGTGAGTGCGTGCATGTGTGGGTGTGCGTATGTCAGCATATATCTGGGAGGAAGAACTAGAGAGACTTTTTATTTCCCTGGATCCTATGTGGTAGGAGAGATTTCTTAGAAAATCATGCAAGTGCCGTTTTATTAAAATTTGCCTTTCTGACATAATGACAGGTCCCTCCAAGTATGTTAATTAACCTCAGTAGAAACTAGGTGTGAAAAATACCCTAAAATGATTTAGCAGCAGGGCACGGAGAATTCAGTCAATTTAAACATTGCCACTTTATAAGTCACTAAAATGCTATTTTTCTTTCAGTTTAAAATAATCTGATATAATAAACTAATTTTTCCTTCACTAAATGGCTCTTTAAATCAGTGCTACAATTGATGTCTCTCAAATATCATTTTATTTTAAATTAAGGTTTAACAGATAATTTCTGAACAATCATGATTAATCCCTTGCTAGAGTGTTAATATTACACATAAACATTAAATACAACATTGCTAGAAACAGTTCAGCTTTCAAACTAAGTACCATGAAGCACTGACATGGTATGCTGGACTAGAACTTCATTTTTGATTCCCACAACACACTTCTGGTCACTCCACTCGGCCTCACTATCCAGAGCTGACTAGGAGGAAACACATCACACAAGTGACTCACTGTCTGTCTACTCAATGGAAAGAATAGAAAGGCTCTCATCCTCAGTACTGACCCTAATGCTCATCAGATTTTATAAACCACAAGATAAACCTGGAAAAACATCAAAGTAGTCCAGGGGAGCTGCTCTTCCCCAGAATGCCAGTTCCAATGGCGTCTTCACTGGGTAGAAAGTAACTAAGGTAGGTTTTCTTTTTGGAATTCAGCTATTATTCTGGTGGTTTTGCCAATACCTCATAGATAGATACACATAAATATGTGCATGTTTATAAATACACACACACAAAATTTACTCCACAAAATAGAACTTAATGTCACCTTGTTTTATTTTTCTAAATCAAATAAAGTATGACTCCAAGTATCCATTTGCTAACAGTGTTATTCGGTATTTCATACCCTTTCCTGCTCTGGCCCTGTGAGAGCACCAGGAAATTCAGCAAACTTGAGAAGGGACTTATGGCTTTCAATGTGTTGTGGTCACCACTGAGATGCTGGTGTTCAAACCCCAAGGACAGGTGGGGGGCTCTACTTCCAAGGCAGTGCAGACCTTGGAATCTTTAAGTGCCTGGAACACAGTGGCCTCCCTCATGACATCACCTCCCCCTCCACCACATCATCCACCTGTCACCCACAGGCCTTAGCACTTCCTGGGATGCCCCACAGGACTCAGAGTGGACCTGCCACTGTGCTTCATAACCTGTAACTCTGGGTGAGACCTCTCCGCCCCTTCCAAGCCTTGAAACTGCATTCCTTCTTGGCCAACCTAATTCAATGCTCTCCCAGAGGATAAATAGAGACACTCTTTGCTTTTCCCCTTGAAAAGGTGGGTAGAACACTGTGAGGTGCTCAGGCCCTCAGAAACTTGAGGATGGCCTTATGGCTTTCAGTCTGTCGTAGTCATTGTTGAGATGATGGTGTCCAAACCTCAAGGACACGTCAAAGGTCTTTAGGCCTCTCCTTTCTGGGAAGATGGGGAAAAGGTACATTTTAGTCAACAGTAGCCATGTTGTCAAATTCTATTATTACACTATTTTTGTCTTGCTTTACAGATTTCCTGGATACACTGTAGTATATGATTATATTATACATTTTTCAAATTAACAGTTAGACATATTGCACCAGGTACTTCTCCTAACAAAGTATCTGGAGATAGATGGAAATTATAGCACATTTTTTAAAGATGTTACTAGCACACTGTCGAAAATAAGTTTATCTTATGCTTCCAGACTTTTCAAACACCCTTAGAAAGTATATGTATGTACATGTATATGTGAATATGTGTGTGTATGTGTGTGTATATATACATACATTTTTATATTGCTCATATTTTTTTCATTGATGTGTTTTCTTAAGTGGTAAGAACTTTTTAAAATAAAAGTTTGGTAATTTTCTATAATAGCTACTTAAAAACCTCTTTTCCAGTTTACTATGTGCCTTTCGTTTTGTTAATGTGGAATAACATGCAGAAGATTTCATTACTCAATTTTTAAGTATATTTGCATAAAGTTACATAGGTATTTGCATACTTTGTAATCTTCTCTGACTCAGACTATAGCCCTTTTCTCATTTCTAAATTTGTTGATTTGTATTTTCTCCTTCTCCTTCTCTTTTTAAAATTCAGTTTACCAAACGTTTATTTCATTGTTTGATTTTAAACCAGGCTTAATCAGTTCTATCATTTTTCCATCTTCTAACATTAAATTCTGTGTTTTATCTTTACTCTTAACATACTCTTATCTGCCTAAGTTCTGTTTATTGGTATTACTTTGTTTCAGGATTTTTTTTTTCCTCCCAATTGTCTAGAATTTAATGTTTCACTCATTTTTAAATTATATTTTTAAATAATAAAATCTCTTAGAGTGATGAATTTTTCTATAAATATGCATTTGTCTGCCAAGCATAATTTTGACATGAAACTTACTTCTTTGATTATTTTCTTAAAAGGCTAGTATTGTATTTTTTATTTCCTTACTTACTATAAGGAATGTCCTTATAGTAATGAATTTACAGGGTTTTACAAGAGAAGATAAATAGTGGATGTTTGCTTTTTCTTGTAAATATTCTAGGTCGGAAAAACGAGTTTTGTAAATGGAAGTTCTAGCTAAGACATTAAAACCTTAATGATATTATTAGCTATTGATAAGTCTACACTTACTATGCCACATTTATTTTTTATATTCCTATTCTAGAAATAATGGCATAATTTCCTATTTGTGCACTTCAGAGCAACTTATCAAAACTAATAAAATTTGAATGGAACTTTTAACAAAAGTTTTCAATGAATACTTTTTTCTTTTTCCGACTCGAAGTACCTATTAAAGAAAAACTGCTAATCTTTACAGGTAGTCCTCGAATCTTCCTGCAGTTGACCAGTGGATAAAAACTCTCAAGTGTCAGGGCACAGGGCATTCTCTCTCACATTGCCATGTCCTCCTCTTTTTCCAACTATCTATATCACTTCTTAAGTAGTCATCATAAATGGAGTCATTTGGGGCAATTAAAAAGATCCTTGTGAGTGAATTTCTTTAAAGCCATTTAATATCAGAAATGCTCATATTACCCATTAAAAATATCCTCTCAGACATTTGTATTCCCTCCAACAAAGGATGCAGTGGGGAGTTCAGGAGGTTGAGAACAAGGTAGGAGCTGCAGAGAAAATTAATAAAGCCTCCAAATGACAGTTTGGTTCTTTTGCATTTTATACCACACCCCTTGGTTTAAAAGCCGTAAATAAAACTAAAAACAATACTCTTGAGTAATGACTTTTACTTTTGCTGAGGACACTTCACAGTTTCCCAGGAGAGTCTTCAGGCCTATGACAGAGATCTAAATAAGAAGCAATTTTAAGATGTCATTCCTTATCTAGCCATTTACCAAGACATGCTTTACCCAAGATAGGCTAAATGACAACCTGTTTCCCACCTTAGTACATGTCAGATAAACTATCATTCTCAGTTCTCCCTTGACTATAGATTGCAGAATATGATTAATGATATATCCAAACAGAAGCCCCCAAGGAAAACATCATCTCTTAATTCTGACCATCCTAATGAAATCATATAGTTCATAATTCATTAATCTGACTGCAGTGACAAAAATAGGATGCAAGAAAAAAAAAAGTACTTCTATAGTGTCCAAAGAGACAAAGCTGAGATAATTCATTAGCAATAGCATATGCTTAAATTTCACTATGTTCTGCTGCATAGTGCAAGGTTTTCTGTAAAAAAGTAACAGCAAGAAACACATTATGTTCCTCTTTTTGAAGAAAATGATCACCTTCAAAGAAGCCAACAGAATTCTTATTTAAAATATTCTTGTTTCTCCAAGAAAAAAATGTCCTACACAATAGGTTCCTAAAATACAATTTTATTAAGGCAATAAGTTAAATAAGAGTCCACTGAGCACAGGCTTTTGTCCTTCTTTTTCTTAGCCTTCCCTTAGAGGAAGATTGCCTGTCATGCTCTTAACCATACATTTTCTAAGTGCAAGGTCATTTCACTATTTAGTTTCTTAAATTAGTGGAGCTTAATGTATCACTTCACCCAAAACTAGCTGTTATAAAAGGCAATATACTAACGTGTAAAACACATTGCTTTTTCTAAAGCACTTAGCATTCAAAAATAAATACTATCATTTAATGATGGTAATAATGATGAAAATTATAATATTCTATCTGATTCAACATATTCTTAATTATCAGCAGCAACAGCAGCAACATAGACCTTGGTGGTCAACAGAGTCTGATGGAATCCTGCACTCACAGAAAGTGCCACTCCTAAATTGTGGAGGACATTTGCACTGTGAATGTCATCTCCACATCATGAACCTAAAGACCCTTCCCCTAGACTTTTGAATTTTAATTTGTAACTGAGGCTGGCATGTGATTACCACTTGGGTACAGAGGTAGCAAACCTACACATCTCCCCCTTAAGGGAAAGTCCAAAGAGCCCAGATCATTAAGTTTTAAAAAGTGAAGTCATTGGAATACCTTTTTCCATTCTAAAGAATTATTCTTTGCACACAAAAATAAACACATAATAATAGGAACTCTATGCTTATGGGAGTAAGCCATCCATTACATATAAGGCATACCAGTCCTGGACTTTTTAATAGAAATTTTCTGTAAAAACAGCTATAAAGATGTCAAAGTTCTATTAGTTATTATATTACTTTGAATGTTGTGATGGATACAAAGCAGGTTTAAGGTTTTGTTTGGAAATTTTCATCTAAAGATGGGTTCTCTTCTTTTGGGAGGGGAGAAAAACAGCAAGTGTTCAAGAGCTCAAAATTCATGCTGAATCAAAGGTAACTTTGCACTGGTCATAAAGTTCTAGCCAAAGAAATATCCCAATTCACTAACCTTGGTTCCATGAGTGAGATTAAGTAGTTGAGGTGATAAAGTGAGACCTACTCTTCTGCCTGGTCTTATCCCTGCATATCAAATTCTTCAGTTACCATAAAATACCACATAGAACTGCTATGCCATATTACAAAGCTGCAGCACAAGTTTCACAAACAGGTGAATTTTAATTCTAGATTAAAAAGATGAAAATGCTTGCTATGTCTCAACATAGCAAGTTTAATTTTATACCTACTTTTCTTTTCCAGGCTATCCAAGGTCACAAAGCTGAGCTCATTTATAAATCCTCCTTTGCCTTTTGTCAAAATTTGGTTCACTATGAAGTAACATTTTCCTTAATGCAAATTTTTATTTGTTCCCATTGTTTCAGTACAGAGGCATTCTTAGATAATTTTTCTTATATTTTACTGTTCATCCTTCTCTACCTCCATGACCCGACATCCAACTCTAAGATCTTCCTCTGTCAGTCATTGAAATAGCATGTCATTCTTCTTCTCAAAAATGATGGTTTCCAAATATTTGAAAACACAATGGTTTGCAGTTATTTTTAAGTCTTGCTTCAGCTAGAAGTTTTTTGGTTGCAAGTAACTGAAACTCAAACTTAAAAGGCTTGAGCAATTAAAGGTATTTACTAGTTCGTGTAATGAAAAATTCCAGTGACAGGGTTTAGCTTCATCCAGCTGCACAGTGTTACCAAGACTATCTTCATATCTTAGTATGAAGATCTTAGATGTTGTATTCACCCTAAGGCTTTTTAAAAATCTTTCTTTTTCTTTTCTTTTTCTTTTTCTTTTTTTTTTTTTTTTTTTTTGAGACGGAGTCTCGCTCTGTCGCTCAGGCTGGAGTGCAGAGGCGCGATCTCCGCTCACTGCAAGCTCCGCCTCCCGGGTTCACGCCATTCTCCTGCCTCAGCCTCCTGAGTAGCTGGGACTACAGGTGCCCGCCACCACGCCCGGCTAGTTTTTTGTACTTTTAGTACAGACGGGGTTTCACCGTGTTAGCCAGGATAGTCTCGATCTCCTGACCTCGTGATCCGCCTGTCTCGGCCTCCCAAAGTGTTGGGATTACAGGCGTGAGCCACCGGGCCCGGCCTTTAAAAATCTTTAGATGGTCTCCCCTACCTCCTAAGGGTACAAGTTCAACTACTTCCAGCAGGAAAGTCAGAGCCTGTTTTTACAGCAGCTCTATTAAAATGCTAGTATCTAGTCCAGTTGTGCGTGTCTGGTCCATGTGACCATCACTAAAAAGATATCACTGTGGTGGCTGGGCTCGGTGGCTCACGCCTGTAATCCCAGCACTTTGGGAGGCCAAGACAGGCGGATCACGAGGTCAGGAGATCGAGCCATCCTGGCTAACACGATGAAACCCCGTCTCTACTAAAAATACAAAAAAATTAGCGGGGCGTAGTGGCGGATGCCTGTAGTCCCAGCTACTCGGGAGGCTGAGGCAGCAGAATGGCGTGAACCCAGGAGGCGGAGCTTGCACTGAGCCTAGATCGAGCCTTTGCACTCCAGCCTGGGCGACAGAGTGAGACTCCATCTCAAAAAATAAAAATAAAAATAAATCACTGTGGCTAAAGGGATGGGGTACACTGATGCTCAAACCAATGAGAGCCCTTTTGGAGCTGGAAGAGAAGTCTGTTACCCAAATTGCTCAGAAAATTTGGGGCACTGTACTTTGGAAGGAGAAAGGTTGCTTGAGAGTCAGACAACAAATGTTAACTACAAAAGTAAATCCTTGACATTTATCAGATTGTGACTCTTCTGTACTTTTTATGTTTTAGAATATCCTACACAGAACAGCATAGCATTCACTATACAGTTGGTGCAATATGAATAATGACATTAGTAAAACATAAAAATACAGAGAATAAGTGCTTCCTAATGCAATACATTTCAAAATGACGAGAAGAAAATAAAATTTGCGAATAATATTTAAATAAACTTGGCACTTTAAATACTCATTGTGAACATAGGTCTGTGTTTGTTTTGTTTAATTTTGTTTTTGTTTTTTCATTTCCAAAGCACCATATATTTTGAACACATATGGAAGGGCATATGGTTCCCTAATATCTTAAGTGTGACTTCATCATTTTATTGGAGAATTTTTTAAAAGTTAAAAATGCAAATTTTAAACAGGGTGGCCATATATGCTAGCTTGCCGAGGAGATGCCTGGTGATGCTTTGCTCTTATGTGGGTAGTCTGATTTTAAAACAAACAAACATTTTGGCAACATGTATATCATATTCTTAAAGAAATTTGAGACAAGGGAAGTACCTAATCAAATAAAAGTGAAGTTAAATAGGCATACTCTTTGTGTAAGCAAAGAGATAGTTCAATTTATCATGTAGTAAGAAACACAGCACTGCTTCTAACGTACAAAAGAAAATTTATTTGAAGCCACAGCTGTTGTGCTTTAGGGATTTGGATTAAAACTCATTATTATCTTTCTGTTAATACTCTTCCCTGGACCAATCAGTGGTCATATGGTGTTTACAGACCCTGAACACTGAACTGACTTGAATGGCCTTTGTATTACAATACAATCAGATTATGTCTAATCTAAATGCTGTGTGTCCTTTATAGGACAGACGAATCCTAATCCCCCATTTACAAAAGCAAAGCCAGTCCAGTTCCCAATGGCTATCTAGTCACCATTTCCTGTTTTGTTTTTTAATTTTCAATTGACAGATATCAAAATAAATTTTAAATTCACTCAATCTAAAGTTAGTATAAAAATAAATACATGGTGGTTTTGAGCTGTGGTCAAAGCACTTCTTTTTTGATAGTTTAAAATGTGTTACTACAAAAACACAATTCTTCTCCTTCTAAAGAATAAAGATTAACAAAATAACCACCCCCACTATTCTAACAGTTTAAAGGCAAGCTTTAAAAGCATCTCATTTCCTCTTTCCCAAATTACTTGAGAGGTTATCTTGAAGCTCAGATTAGTGAGCTGTGCCTAGGCTTTATCGGTTAAGGAATAATGATGTTTTAAAGCAGAAGTCCCCACAAGATGACCCACCAAGCCATTTGGAAATGGACCTTTCTACCCCTTGCAATTTCATTACAGTGTTGTCAAGTCTTGCTTCACTTTGAGTCTCTGAAATAAGATGCCATTTTCAAGGAAGTGAGGGAGTAAAATATCATTGATGACAACGACTCCTGCCTTCCTTAACTCATGGCTTCCACCATCTGCGAACCCCAACTTTCTTCTCATTTACCATCTCAGGATTGCCCCCCCATCTCTGTCCTCCCATGATTCCAGGATTCGTTGTCAGTATTCTGATGCCATCCCCTCCCTCAGCTCAGCAGTTTTATTGACACTAAATTTGGGGTATCCTTTTTAATACCTCTTTTATCCTCCTTTTTACATCGCCTCTGTGAGCCACCTGGCCAGCAAATGAGAGTCTGCAATTAGAAGAGAATAGGTAAATAAGCTACCAAAGTAAAGGCCGGGCGCGGTGGCTCAAGCCTGTAATCCCAGCACTTTGGGAGGCCAAGACGGGCGGATCACGAGGTCGGGAGATCGAGACCATCCTGGCTAACACGGTGAAACCCCGTCTCTACTAAAAAATACAAAAAATTAGCCGGGCGTGGTGCTGGGCACCTGTAGTCCCAACTACTCAGGAGGCTGAGGCAGGAGAATGGCGCAAACCCGGGAGGCAGAGCTTGCAGTGAGCTGAGATCTGGCCACTGCACTCCAGCCTGGGCAACAGAGGGAGATTCCGTCACAAAAAATAAAAAATAAATAAAAAATAAAAAATAAAAAAATAAGCTACCAAAGTATGAAAAACAGCTGTCGAAAATTCAGCGCCCACCCTCACATACAACAGAGTTTAGGGTTTGGAATTGTCAAACAAGAATGGAGTTTGATGTTTAAATAGATAAGGAAGAAATTTTTCAAAAGGTATCAGGAAGGCAAGGAGTATTTTAACAAAGACTGATAGTGCTCTGTTTCTTGATACAACTCTATAAACCCACAAATAAAACAACGACAAAACATGCAAGAACTCTGATGCACTCATGGGTTTTCTTCAGGGATAGAGGTAGAAGGCTGGCTTGTTAACAATGAAAAGACATCATTCTAACTCTCACTTGATGACTGATTTCATTCCTTTTGGAATACTCAGACACCGCTTACCCCAGCCCCATCCATCTCTATGAAGCAAAGAGCACTATTGATAGCCCTGCAGAGAAGCGAAAATATTCCCAATAGGCACCTTTCAACTATGCAGCACTCTCCCTTAAAGCAGGAGGTCAGCAGCAAGATATTTCTCCACAATACACACAATAGATCTAAAGGGAACTAAAATGAACAGGTAGGTTTTGTTTTATTCTTTCTTTTTTTATTTGCTTTGTAAATTATTCAGAAAAAAAAATTATTTAACTTGCCTGGATTTCTCTCACTGCCTAGCACCTACCCACAAAACATATACTAAAAATAAATACCAACTCCTTTTGCATCTATAAATAATGCAGTAAGAAAGGTAAATTTGAAGCTAAAAATTTATAAGGCATACATCAAAGACAAATCTAGTTGACCCTGGTTTCTGTATCAATTCAAAACTTCAAAGCTTTTGTCCATTCCACACTTAAGTTCCCAGCATGGTCTAAATACTACAGTGGAATAAAGGCAAACTGGAAATTCACACTACACTGAGTGTCTTAAAACCTAACAAAGAGACACAAAATTATCTAAGAATGTAAGGTGATACAGTATACTATAAGACACTGATAGAGTCTTCAAGCTGTCTTCAATTAACTGACATTCTATCAAGTGCCAGATACTGTATTAAGCACTAGAAATACATTAGTCAGAAATACGTAAATATGATAGGCATGCAGGGGAGAAGGAGTAGCTAGAGCAAAGACTAGTTGGTGTGGAAAAACCAATGTCCAAGGAACTGCAAGAAGCTGGGTATTTTGGAGACAGTGTGATAGGGAGGGTTGGGGAAGAAGGGGTAAATAGACTTGGGGAGAGTTCAGATCACATTGGGCCTTCTACGCTTCCCCAGAAAATCAGAATTCTGTCCTGTGGGCAACAAGTCACGAAAGACTTTTAAGCAAGGATCTCTCTTCTATTAATTCAAATATCTGATAGCTGATTTCATAACAACACAAATACCATTTTAATGAAATGATTATGTATTTCTAGCAGTGGGAAATCGGAGTTTTATATTTACATAAATATAAATATTTATTTGAAAAATATAATTCTCAAATGCAAAATGTAAATAATAATTTAATGTTAAATAACCTTTAAAAAATAAACCTCACACATCTCTTACAACCAGAACTGCCCCACATTTCCTAGCTTCCTATTATTAACTGCTCCCTATTAAATGTTGCCTTCACTGGGGCCAATGTTGATGTAAACATTGCCTTTCTTATAGCATGCTGTTAAAACATAACGTACGTGCATACAAGCAAACATCATAGAGCCTATGAATTGTCACAAAGTGAACGTGTCCCATGTAGCCAGCATTAAGATCAACAGGATTACCAAAACCCCAGACTCCATCTCATGCCCCCTTATAATCATTTTCTGCCTCAAGGGTAACCACTACCCTGACTTTTGATGCCATGGGTTATGTTTGCCTGTTTTTAAGCTTCCTATCAATGCAGTTATGTAGAATGTATTCTTTTGTGAGTTTTGTCTGTGCTGTTGGGTATAACTGTAAACTGTTTGTTTTAATTTATGTAAAGTGTTGTATTTTTATGAATATATCATTTTATGAATATTTTATAAATATATCATTTATTTATCTAGACTACTATCAATTGATATTTGAGTATTTTTCAGTTGAGGGTGTTATAAATGATGCTGCTATGAACATTCTTGTGTTTGGTGGAACATAGGTACATATGCCTACGGAATTGCTGGGTCTACCTTATTTATTTTTTATAATGTCAATACTTTTAAACAGAGGGCAAGTGTGAGAAAACGATATGTGGGAAACTATATAGTAGGATAACAGGTAAAAATACATCCTACAACGGACAGCTAAACAAAATCCAAATGCTAATCATTAAATTGTCCATTAATTCCTTCACCATGAGCCCACCATATTACACACGACATTTAGCGATAATGGCCTGTATTTGAAAACTCCTTATTAAAAGTAAAGCATGCCTTCATTTCTGATTTGTAGCTTAAGTAAAATTTTGTTTTTAAATATAAATCCTTTATTCACTTTTTGTTTCAGATGATTTGGTTTAACACTAAGCAAACCATCATAATGTGAGTGGCTACATTATTGCAAAAAAGAGTACCAAGACAATCTAAAAGGGAAGATTTGGATAAGAAAAGGCTTCTGGTTTTCATGAAGTTTGAGAGTATGAAAATTACAAATCACCTCAAGAACCCTAAAATCTTTTCTTTGAACAGGCCTATGTAACCAAATCACTGGCAACTGCATTTCTGAAAATATTTCACAAAACTGGCATGATTTGAAATATATGGGTTTTATGGACTGCCTGGGCTCTGTGCCTAGAAATATTTCCAGAGATCATCTCACGTTTTTATTCCTAGGATCAACAATGTCAGCAGATGTTAAGGTTTGTTAGCCAAGTACAGTGATTTAAAAAGAAAGAAAGAGAATGAAAAAGAAAGAAAGAGAATGAGAAAGAAAAAAGAAAAGAAAAAAAAAGAAAAGAAAGGAAGTCAGGTTCATTTTAACAATCTTCCAAACCAGTAACACAAAAGATGGGATGGATCCAAAAAAAGTTTTAAGAGAGCACCACTATTTAAACAAGAGCAGCACCAAACATTTTAATTAAGGAATACAATCAGCTCCAAATCATACATACCATTCTAGTCTTTCCAAATCATCCCAAAATACAGTAAAAGACCAAATGTCAAAATACTTCACTGAGAAAACAATTTTATGTTCTAATAATATTTCTCTTCATAGCTGAAGAGACTGTTAGCTGAAAAACAATATTCTCCTAGGTCTTTAGTGATTAAAATATCTTCCTATAAATATATCCAAGAATAATGTTAATTCACTTACCAGAGTGAAAATTAAACAACTGTACATACACATACAAAAATATTAATAATAATCTAGACATTGACCTTACACCTTCAACAAAAATTAACTCAAAATTGATCATAGAAGTAAATGTAAATCACAAAACTATAAAACTTCTAGAAGATAACATGGGGGGAAATCTGGGTAACCTTGGGTGTGGATATGACTTTTTAGATGCAACACCAAAGCACAATCCATGAAAGAAAAATAATGATAGAAGAAACTTTACTGAAATTAAAAACTTTGGCTCTGAGAAGATATTTTTAAGAGAATGAAAAGACAAACCAGAGATTAGAAGAAAATACCGGCAAAACATATATCTGATAAAATACTTGTATCCAAAATATACAAAAACTCTTAAACACTCAACAAAAGAGCCCACTTGAAAAAGAGCAAAATGATCTGCATAGGCACCTCACCAAAGAAGACATGCAGATGACAGGCATATCGAAAGACTCCGTATCATGTCACTACGGAGATGCAAATTAAAACAACAAAGAGATACCACTACATACTTATTAGAATAGCTATGAATAAAATTCTGTTAGGATGGCTCAAAAACTGACCACACTATATGCTGGTAAGGATGTGGAGAAACAGAAACTCTCATTCATTTTCAGGCACTTTGAAAAATAGTTGGCAGTTTCTTACAAAGCCAAGCATTGTCTTACCATGGGATCCAGCAATTGCACTCCTGGATATTTACTTAAATGAGTGGATAATTTACGACCATACAAAACCCTGCATAAAAAATGATTATAGAAGTTTGATTCAGAATTGCCCAAACTTGAAAGCAACCTAGATGTCCTTCAAAAGGTGAATAGATAAAATGTGGTAAATCCAATATAATATTATTCAGCAATAAAAAGAAATGAGCTGTCAAGCCACAAAAGACTTAGTGGGACTTTAAATGCGTATTACTAAGTAAAAACACCCATCTGAGAAGGCTATACACTCTGATTCAAACTATATTACATTCTGGAAGAGGCAAAACTAGAGAGACAATAAAAAGATCAGTGGTTTCTGGTGGATGGGGAGGCAGAGATGAATAGGTGGAACACAGGAATTTGGGGGCAGTGAAACTCTTCTGTAGGATATTGGAATGGTATACACATGACAATATGTATCTCACAAAATCCATAGACTGTACAACACAAAGAGTGAACATGAATGCAAACAAGAGCCTTTAGTTAATAATAATGCATCAGTATTGGTTCAACAACTATTAACAAACGGATCATACCAATGCAAGTTGCTAACAATAAGGGAAAATGAGGGGAAAAGAGGGAGTACAGAAGAACTCTCTATACTTTCTGCTCAATTTTTCTGTAAATATAAAATTTCTCTTACAGTCTATTAATTTTTTTATTTTCAGGCAGTTAAAGATATGTAAAAATATTTGTAATAGTTATGAAATGGGAAACAGAGAAGTTGCACATGAATCCTGAACTAAAAATGCCTGGACTGTATGGACTTCCTTTTCCAGGCAATATCAGTAGTAATAATTATGATAATAATGATGATAGATAATAGTTACTATGTATTTACAAAGTGCCAGGCACTGTGCTGCAAATTTTATACACTAATTTAACTCTCACATAACTTTATGAGGTAGGTATCCTTGTTTTCTAAGGCAACAGGAGCTTTCTCCAATTCACATAGCTAGTAAATAGTTAGCAGGCTGACTGACTCCGTTCTGCACTCTTAACCACAGTGCTGTATTGCATTTTACGGCCATAGTGAAGATCCAGCAAAACTGCATGAACATTTCCACTTAAGATGCCAAAACTTACTGGATCAAGTTGCTTTGAAAAAAAAAAAAGGGGGCCGGGCGTGGTGGCTCAAGCTTGTAATCCCAGCACTTTGGGAGGCCGAGGCGGGTGGATCACGAGGTCAGGAGATCGAGACCATCCTGGCTAACATGGTGAAACCCCGTCTCTACTAAAAATACAAAAAACTAGCCGGGCGTGGTGGCGGGCGCCTGTAGTCCCAGCTACTCGGAGGCTGAGGCAGGAGAATGGCGTGAACCTGGGAGGCGGAGCTTGCAGTGAGCCGAGATCGCGCCACTGCACTCCAGCCTGGGTGACACAGCTCGACGTCGGTTCTCGAGAAAAAAAAAAAAAAAAAAAAAAGGTGCTTATCTAAATTAAAATTTTTTGTTTTTTGTTTTTTGTTTTTTTTTAAAAAAAACCTATCTTTAGAAATACATACACTTGGAAATACTTGCATCAAATGAAAATATAATCTCTAATTTTCCAGAAGTAAACTTCCTTGCAAGCAGATACCAGTGCTCTCATGGGCCCACAAGTTTGCTTAAATGCTCTTTCCAAGAGAAAAAAGGAAAGTCAGTTCAGTAGTAGCAAGTTCCGGGTATTTGGGCAAAGGGTCCAAGGCCTGGATCAGGAGTGGGGAGGCCATTATTGTAGCCCAAGCTCTGCCACTCCTGTGCCAAGCACATCTGTCTCTTAAGATCTTAATTTATGGACTCACAAAGAGACTGATAGAGAAAATCTCTGACTCCCTGCTATTTCTCTGATTCATGCATTTGAAGCTTGAAGATTATTAATTCTTGTGACAGAAAGAAATAGTTCAGGCATAAGGCATGAGCAAATTATGATAGGGTGTGGAGTTTCATTTCAATTTAGGCAAGACTGCCCACATATAACATCCAGCTGTGGGTCTGAGGATATGTGGCAGAGCCTCCTTCCATCGACAAGTCTCAGTAGCAAGCACAGCAGTCAGATTAATTAAACTGTGTTAGGATTAGGAAGATGAGATTTGGACAAGTCTGGCCTGTTGCTATATTTACAAAGGAATCTTCCTTCTCCTACCATGCCCTCTCCCTCTCCTCCCACCTTGGTTCCCCAGTACACTAGGCATCCATTCCAGGATATTCCTTGAAGTTCCCTATGTGCTACAACAGATTCACCTCTCCCTTTAAAAATGCAGTCTCACTACAGCTCTTCTAGGATTTAGAAGGAAAGCAATCAGATTAAAATGCATCAGACTACAGCATAAATGACTGAAAGGAGCTTAACACTTCCAGGGTCAGTATTGCATGTAAAAAAAGTTAATGTATAGAAACCTTTCAAAAGTGGAATTTCGATAAAAGCAAGTTTTGTGAACTTTTCAAAAATAATTATTGGGTTTTAGGAAAGGAAAGGGTACTATTTGAGGCATCTTGCCTTAGTCTACCAAGTCAGAAAGCAAATCCAGATGTCAAGCCACCCACCACCTCATTTTCAAAAGCTTACAAATCCACACTCTAGCCACCCTGTGAGATTCCAGGGTATGCATGATCTTCAGGCTAGTGATTTAAATAAGGAACTTAAATGGCCAAGTATGCATTTTATAATAATCATCACATTCCACACTAAATCAAAGCATCCGAGAATTAAAATAAGATATGCTAAGAGAAAATAGTCAAGACCTAACCAAATACACATTATGCAATTAATTTTTGTTGCATGAGTAAATGAACCATGTTGAATTGAAGTGATTTTGCTGACATTACCTTCAACAAGAAATGTTATATTCATTTGAAATTCCTCTGCTTTGGGGTGAAAATAACAATGTTATATAAAATATTTTTCAAGGTTAATTTATAGCTTCTTAAAAATCTGCGCAACCCATTATTTCACATTTCTCAAAGTATATCACTTTTTAATATAGCCCTTATTATATAGAGACAAAACATCCAGAGAAAAAGTGTATGTACGTGTATATGTGTGTGTATATATGTATAAATGTATGTATGTACATGTGTATATATATTCAGTCAGATACTTGGTATAATTTTATTTAGACACAATTGAATATTTGACCACATTTTTCAATTTTCAGTTTTTGTTTCCCCAAATGTGCCCATATTTTGACTATTTCAGGAGAATACACAGAAAAACCATACAAATAAAATGTTCTGTTCAGTTTTCTTTGAAACTATTTCAGATCTCACAAATAAGATGTGGTAGCTAGAGAAACACTGCTCTATAGATGATGTATACCTAAAAAAAATAAAAACATACACACGGTATTCTGCTAAAAATTAGTATACAACTCTCAGATATAAATTTAAAAGATTTACAATTAAAGAAGAAAGTAATAATGCAGAAGCAAACCAAGAAGAATTATTATTTGGATGGTCCTTTAGAGTTCTATCAATGTACTGATACCCCTTCTGCCGTTTGATAAAGCTGCCCTATTCACTGGTGGTTACTATACACACTGTTGCCTTACTAGATTTTAAAGCTAAAAATGACTAATTTTTTTAAAACACCTGGTAGTACTGAACATGCCTTTTTATACATTTTTGACTTCTGAATCAGGTTAATGTTTTACATATTACAAAAGTTAAATTTAAATAAGAAAGATGGGAAAAACTAAAATTGAATTCACTCTGAAAAAAGAAAACCTAATTATATATCCAATAAATAACATAACTGTACAGAAGAAAATAGAAAAAGAATGCAGGTAACTTTTGGACATAGTGTATGACTTTATATCATCAATGAAATATATTCCAAGGACAAAAAGAACTGCAGAGATCTTGAACTCCGTGAGTTTGTTGTTGGTATTGATATTGGTGTAGCAATTCTAAAATTAGGGAGAGCGTTATTGCAGCCACAAACAAGTAAATAGTAATACTTTCATGTTATTGGAACCATGGTTTTCTCTGTGGGAGGAGATACAGCTACAGAATGAGGGAAGGAAAAAAGAATGCTGTGGTATGGGATAAGAATTAGAAGTGTCAGTAAGTACTCATAATCTTGTGTATGTATGTGTGTGCACTGAATAGTACTAAAAGCAATGCTACCCCTACCCTGGAAGCAATAACATCCCCATAGTAATAAACATAGCTAGTTCCCAGATTTTGGTTTCTAAATACTGTTCCCCATTGGAAGAAGTCAGAACCTTTTGGAGAAATCAGTGATTGCTGATCTTGAGCAGGGAAAGTACAAAGTGAGCCTGAACCTCCTTCTAAGCTAGAGCAAAAAAAGTGGGTTGGGGGGAGTGCTCAATAACTAATTAAAAATACCAGCCTGAAGGGGCTCTTACTAGTCAAATCTGACAATTACAATGTCAGAATGTATTATGATAGGAGTGAATGATAAATAATGCATTTTTAAAAAATTACTGAGTCCATACTGATATTTTAAAAGGAAAGACAGGGGAGAAAGTTTTTCTTTACAAAGGTAAGTCAAATAATGAGTGTACAGGGAACAAGAGAAATGGAGAGTCATCATGTTTACAACCACCATAGTAACAACTGATTCTAGAAAGATGCACCTGTGGATGCTAACCTCATTAGATGAAAGGCTATTAGAAAACAAGATATTCAGAATCTTAGTTATTGACAGCAAAAGAGAAAAAGGTATCTTTACAATGGGGAAATCTGGCAAATACACTTTTACCAAATAATCAAGTTTAATATCATCAACAAACTAACATCATAAGCCTCCTGATATTATATACTATGAAGTACACAACATCACCCATGAAGCATGCCTGCCAAATACATTTAGCCAAAATCTACTCAGGAGGAAACTTCAGATATGTCCAAATTGAGATACTCTGCAGATTAGTTGGCTTGTCTCTTCAAAAATGTCAATATCATAAGGAACAAAGAAGGCTGGGGGACTATTCTGAACTAGAGGAGACTAAATAAATAGGACAATAGAAAAAATGAGCTATAAAGGACAAAATTGGGACAATTCAGAAAATGTAAGCATAGGCTGGATAGTAGATAAAAGTACTGTATTGTTAAATTTCCTGGACATGACCGGATATACACTGAAGTATTTAAGGATGAAATGTCATGATGTCTACAACTAACTTTGAAATGCTTTAGCAAAAACAAAACAAAAACAAAACTAAATGTGTATACAGAAAGAAAAGAGATAAAGCAAAAGTGGCAAACTGTTTCCAATTGTTGAACCTATGTGAAGGGTTTAAGCAACTTTTCCATCTATTTGTAATTTTTCAAAATAAAACGTTGGGCAGGAGGAAGGTGGAAATCCTTGAAGTAATAGGAAACTTTTTAGATGTTCTGGCCTTAGAACTCTCTAGCCCATTTTATTCAGGTGGGGCCTAGACCTAATGGAATACACGTAAGCTAAACACATGCACCATAGCTCCTCTGATGTGTTGGTAGGGTAGGGGCCAGGAGAACTACAGCAAAGGTCTAAGGAATACGACGCTTGCTGGAACTTCCTTACTGTGGCCGTCCAAGCACTGCACTATCTGCCCCGTCAGTTCTCAATTCCTACCTTTCCTCACCCTTATGCATGAGTCCGCATCCCCACTTCCTTCTTTCTGTTTGGCATTATTGTTAAGCTTGTTCTTCCCTGGAACTGTGTTCTCTGTGCCCTGTGCTCAGGAAGTTCTGCCTCTAGACCCTTCATATCCATGTGGGTCCTTGGCAGGCCTTCTCTGACACCAATTCTACCCTAGCCCCTCACTTCTGGCACACGTCTCAGAGCACCTTGTTTAAAGTTGTTGGTATTACGATTATTATTTTGTAGTAAGAACACTCCACATGAGATAGGCCCTCTTCACAAATCGTTAAGTGTATAATACATACTATTGCCTATAAGTGAATGGACACATAAAATGTGATACATATATACAATGGAATACTATTTAGCGTTAAAAAAAATACGGAAATTCTGAAATAGGCAACAACGTGGATGAACCTTGAGGATATTAAGCTAGGTTAAATAAGTCAGTCACCAAAAGACAAATACTGCATGATTCCACTTATGTGAGGGTTCCAAAATAATTTCAGAAAGTTTTTTTTCAGAATACTCACTACATTACACAGTGAGAAATTATCATATTTATGCATTTGCTTATTATTTGTTGTCTGTTCTCTCATGAAGGGATCTTGCCTCTCTCACCCACTGCTGTAAGCCCAATCCTCAGTTTAATGTATTTCATAAACACCTGTGGACTTCACAGACCCACAGTGTTAAAACACTGCCACACCCTGCAGGTTAAACTCTGTATTGCTTCTCCTGGAATATTTGCATTTAGAGCAATAAAATAAAAATGTAAAAGAAGAGAATTTGAGTCAAAATCCTCTCTCATATTTCTTCTAAAAAACTATTTCAAGATATCTGAATCAAGGTTCTTGTGTTTTCTAATGAAACAAAGGTATACTTGCAAACAATCACAGCAAATTGGACCTTCCTGTCCTTGTAACAATAAATGAATGAGGGAATCCAATTGCTGCTTCACTTGCCCTCAGCACCCCAGTCACCAGCCAGAGAAAAGCATTGAACCATCAGAGGTGGGAACCTATTCTGCCTTTCCAGTTCATTAAATCATATATCATTTTTACATGTAAGCCACCAGGCTATAAATCACACAAGACAGAATGAGAGCTAATTAAAGGGTCAGCTGAGCATATAATTTTTAATTCCTAGGCACCTAAAAACTGAGATTGACAATAAAATGTGATAAAACTCAGAATCATTTGCTAACTAATAAAGCAGGGATTTTCAAGCTGCCAACTTGCTAAGCCAAATTTCAAGCTGCTAATATTTAAAGGAAACTATATGGAATACAATATTTCTATTACAATGAACTATCAATCATTTACCCTAGCATACTTCATTAAAATGTACTTGGATTGTTTTTTTTTTTATATTTTTGGTAAGGATTACAAGGTCAAAAGAAATATCGACAAATTGTGTTCTCATTTCAGATAGAAATTTACTCCTGACATAGAAAGTATTATTGTTAATTAGTATTTATATAGCATCTCTTTTCTAAAGCACATTCAGGAAAAGCAGGTTAGTAGAAAGAAATTCACTTGTCAAAAGGAAAACTAAAATGGAATAAGACCAACATGGCCAAGGTCACTAAACAAGTCAGCAACTGTTTTGAAAGCAAAGCCTGAAGAGACAGCTGACTCACCGTGGTTTTCCCTCCTCCAAATATACTGCTTCATCTAAAAGGTATTTTGAGGGTATTCGAGTTTACGCATTTTATATTTGCACTCCTCACAACAAAGAGCTTGCGTGGTTTTAAAAGAAAACACTCATTATCTTATATAGACACGACAAGAAATATCAAGCTTATTTTCCTTTTAAAGCTCTTTATAGTTATAAAACAAGGCTTGTAACCTAACACATAGAGAACAGTAGAGTTGGATATAAACACTAAGGTTGTTTAAAAGAAGAAAGGTAATAATGTTCTATCATCACTATAATTTAATGACCAAAAAAAAAGGTGTATTTTCAGAGTTGTTGCTTTATAATTGAAATTTTATCTTTTATTCACTTTAACACTACTTCAGAATCACAGCTAAAAGAAACTAAAATTTTAAGTGCACAATATACCTACAATTTATTTATTAATTCTTTAAAAACATAAATCTCTGATATTTCCTACTCAGGGTTCAGTGTAGAAAAAAAGTCGTTCACTCTGGAATACAGAGGTGAATAAAATAAGAATTCTTGTGTTACACAGATCAAGGTTCCGATGCTGTGCTTGTTTTTAAATCCTTTTTTTCAAATAAAATGATAAACATTTCTCTCCATGATCAAATAACTATGGGAGACTAAAAGAAACCACAGTCTGAGAACAACATATTCAAAAGATTACTTGGATCTTCCCTAATCACATGTCCCAAGCATGAACCACTGATTACAACGCTAGTACTTCAGTTTGTACAAAACAAGAAAGCCTGCACAGCAAATGCTGCTTATACAATAGATTTGTCTTGTTACCCCTCACACCACAATCTTCACGCACATGGAGTGCCTAACTTCTAATCACATGGAAAGTGTGGTTACTATCCTTTGCTCCACATCATCCCAGTATCGTTGTTACAATACATACAGCTCCTTCCCCTCTGCAACTCCAAAGGAAATGCTTGCTATGTTGCCATTTCCAAAACAAGATTCCTCAGGAAAGGAAAGCACATGTTTCTCTGGAATGTAAAGCTATATATAGATAGATATATAAATATCTATAAGGCTAGATCTATAAGCAAAAAATAGCTAACAAGAATACTGGAAGCTTCATGATATCTCTAGTCTGTCATATTTAAGCACTATTCACTCTTCTCTGAAAAATAATCAGCAATTTGTAGTCTTCTTCATGACTAGAATCATAAAAGGTGAAATTAATTTATATAAAACTACCTTCAAAATACAAGTTTTGCTGAAAATATGAACCAATAATAATTAAACTAAGAGCTAAATCTCAGTTATTATTGCAAACCAAAAAAAAAAAAAAAAAAAAGGTGGAGGGGGCATTTTGCTGCTCCTTGCAAAAGTGTGGTCCTTTTAGCCCTGGCACTATATATTCTGTCTTAACTCAGAAAAACAAAGAATCCTATAAACAGTCTGAAGGAGGAAAAATATCTAGAACTGGCCTTCAACCTGAATTCTTTCTGGAGAATTCTTCTGAAGAAGATTCACACTGGGATCCAGAAGAGAACTGCTTAGCTGTAGCTGTGGTCAGCTGACAGTCTCTCACCTATCCTTGAAAGCATATTTGGCATTCATCAAAAACCAGCTACAAAAGCTGTAGCCAGTGAGCCATTCGATGATTCCTGGGTCTTTGTACTCCAATTAACCTCCCAACACACCTAATCTTGAGGACCTTACCAGAGAGAACTGTGAGCAGTTGGAGTCTTCCCCACCACTTACACCAACTCAGAGCTCTCTTCCATTAATTTTTATTAGCCAATGGATCACAAAAGAAATGACCTTTCTGGGCCAAAAAAGGCATACTATCCTTATTCAAAGTTATTTTTAAACTTAGCATTCCATGGCATAATTTTATGATATTTGAAATATGAGGTAAAACATTAAAATGGACATTTCATAATGTATCTGTTTAGTTCTTCATCATTCAAATCTTTACCATTCACAGACACTCAAAAATCTCAGTGTTTCAGATGGTCACCTATGTAAGTGAGGGTCCCAATGGGAAGGAAATACAACATTCAAGTTGGGGCAGTTTGGAGAGGGTTTATTTTTAAAGAACTATTTACAAGCATATAGTCAGAGTGTAGAGGAGCCACAAGGATACTGCAGGAATCAAGGGCTAAAGAAGGAGTGTGTTACCACCACTACGCCCAAGGGGAGAAAAGAAGATGGTAGTTACTCAAACCTGGAGAAGAGAAAATATGGTGGGAGAGGCCACCTTGAGAGAAACAGAGGCCATCTCAGGACACAGCCATGATGCGGTGCCCTTCCAGGGAGGGATCTGGGGAATAAACACCCTGATCTCAATCTCTTCCCTCCCTCCCATCCCCCGCCAACATTTCTCATTAGCTAAACCCATTTTAAGACAGTGGGCAGGGGAATACAAAGAGGTCAGCTTCCCAGAGCACAGAGTAGACAAGGGTGATGGTTGATCTGGAAGGGCAAATGGAAGACAATCGCATAGGCAGAGACGGACCACACACATCTTCATTCTATGATTAGGTCACATTACAGATATATTCATAAAGCATATGGAATCAAGGCATTCACACAGAGCAGGAACAGATGCGTGATCCCCCGGCACAGTCTGCCTTGTCCCCCAAGGTCCCTTAGAGGCACATAAGTACTGGCGGTATACAGTGAGGCCTTGCTGAGTAAGAGCCGCTCATTTCTTGCCACCCTAAGTTGTATGTATCCATATTCAAGAAGTCATTGACAAGGACCTCTGAGTACTATGCAAAGGAGCTTGGATTGTCTGTGCAAAATTGAACCATCAAAGTTCTGTGATAAGAGCAACGTCATGATTATGTCTTTGTTTAGAAAGATTTTTTTGCTGACCTTGTGGAGTTGAAATTAGAAGAGGAAGTGAACGAAAGCTAGGAGACCATTTAGAAAGCCATTACCATAATCCAGGAGAGAGATAAATTCAGTACCATCATTTGGTGGTTTACACTTTTAAAAATTCCTGGAGCCTAATACTTTGTGATATATAAGGAATGATACAAAATTTGTTCCTTCAATTTTGAAGTTTCTGTATTTATCTTTCCATTGATTTCTCTTGCTTCCTTACCTCCCATCACCAACCATTCATCAAGTACTAGTGAGTTTAACTTTTAATATCTGGAGAACCTGTACTCTTCTCTCTGCCAATGTGTTGATAAAGGCCACATTTATCACATAGACTAATATTTCTCAACTATGCACAAAATGTTCTTAGGGATTCCATGAAAAAAGGAAAGTTGTCTGGTCAAACACTTTGTGAAGCCCTGGGATAAACAAATTTAAATAATTTGCTTTTCTGAGCTTTAAAGAATGCTTACATGACTTGGGAATTCCTAGAGAGAAGTTCCCTCTTTTCATAGAAAGCCTATTAACATCTCCAGTGGTCCTCAGAATATAGACTGGAAAATGCTGACATGGACAAATAAAGGTTTTTCCCTGCATTTCTGCAAAACTTCTTTCAGTCTGCTGACTTTCTGCATATATTGCCCCCAGGAAAGGGATCACATTGCATAAGGCAGAGAAAAAGGTAATCAATTCTTACAGTTTGGATTTCAAAAGTTAAGGGAACAATAATTCATGGGCCATAGATGTGAAAGATTAAGATGAGTAAGAGCAAAGCTGTCTATATTCAGACTAGATAAAAGGAAGAAAGGGGGAAAATGGCTGAGATTAAGTGGAGAGTTTTGATACAAGAGATTAAGAGGGCTCAGGTCCCAACCCACTTACTAGCCCTGAACTGAGCCCTGATGGAGGAAAAGGAATCATTTTGAAACCCCAGGATGGTTTGGTGGGATCTAAGAACAAAGGGAACTTGTGCCTACCCAGCAAGATAGAGCGCTGGGAAGAAAGCAAGACTTTGCAAATAAAACTGTTGAAATGTAATTTCATGTCTGTGTTAGGGATTCTCAGCCTCAGCAGTATTGATATTTTGATCTGGAGAATTTTTTGCTGTGGGATCCTCATGTGGGTTGTAGGATGTTTAGCAGCATCCCTGGCCTCTGCCCTCCAAATGCTTGTAACATACTCCCCCATCCCCAGTTGTAACTACTAAAAATGTTTCTAGACATTACCAAACGTCTCCTGGGGGCAAAATCTTTATTGAGAGTCGCTGGTTTAGGTTAAGTCCTAGAGAGAATTTCTTCCTATCCTAACGCAGGGCATGAGTAGTAGAAAGAATCATTTGGGAAGATCCAGAGCAACATACATGGATGATGTCCTAGAACCAGATGAGATTAAAAGCAAAAAACCCCAATGGCGATGGATGACAGAGAGGATTGATCACTCTCAAGAACAAAATGATACACTCCCCATAAATACCTCCACATTGCAGCTAAATTAGTTAAGAACACAGATACTAGAGCATTCTGAAAGCCAGGCTGCCTAGCTTTAAATCCCAGGAATCACTCAACTTTCTGGGCCTCAGTTTCTTCATATCTATGAGATGGAGATAATGACAGTACATACCACATAGGGTTACAATGATAATTAAATGAGTTAAATTTTGTGAAGTACTTGCTCTTTAATTAAATTTTGAGTAAGCGGTGGTTTTTACTATGTATATAAACATCCCTGGGATTAGTTCCAAGTCAGAGAAGGAGAATGTGCCCCTGAATTATTAAAATAACTAAACTTCTGCCATCAAATCAGATAGGTTCACACTATTCTATGAAACTGAAACTCACAGAAAAATAAAGTTATTTTTACATAACCAGTTTGTGTTCAGAAATTTCTCCTCATTCACTGGTCTCTTTGCATGCAGTCTAAAATTCCCTGTCTTTGTCCCTTAATGTATCTTCATACCACCATTGTGGTCATCTTATAAAATCTTAAATCTGATCAGATATGAGTTTTCCATTATCCACAGCTATGGTCCCACAGAGATGCCTCAAGAACTCAGGGTTGTATGGGGAGGGCATGGCATGAAACTCCGATGTGCTTCTCCATGATTAATTCTTTCATAGATTGAGTTTTCTTGTAAGATTTTATTTGAAAAATTACATATGTTCCTATGAAATGTCACTGGCCCACGGACACCCCACCAGATGGCAGTCGAGGCCACCATGAGCAGCCCTTACCCCTCCCTCCAGCTGTTCAGCACAGCCCCTGTGATCCAGATGAAGAGTCACTGGTAGAGTCCACGTGCTGTTAGCCTCATAGTTTTGCACATGCTATTTCATCTGCTTAAAATACTCTTCTCTATTTCCTGCAGGTAAGAAGCCATCAAAGTTATCTTTTACTGGGAAACATGCTTGGATTTACATTTTTAAAAGGAAACCGATGGACTAAAGGCTCTCCAGACTTTGGCGTGGAGGGAGCCTGCCTCAGGTGCTGTAGGATTCTTTGCCAAAGCTAGGGATATACAGCTTCCCTAGGTGTCACCACCCCCCACCCCAAAGTTCTGCCACAGCCTCGAGGGTGCTCCAAAGATGCAGACCATTGTATCCACTAACCTTAGAAAATCAATCTCTCTCTTCCATTCTTTCCTATCTTCCTGTTTACCTTCCCAAATGTCTCTGCTGCTCCTACCTCTCAGGATAGAATCCCCTCAAGGGGCCACTAGCACACCAAAGCCACTTCTCTTCTAGTATGGACAATTTCTCCTTCCTCTTTGCAACACAACTCTCCCCTGAGGCAAAGGGAGCACAGGGGAACTAGCTAACTATTTGGAAAGGGAAAAGAAGTGTGCATCTAAAGTAAAAATCACAACCAATCACCTTCCACCTGCATATATATCTCAGTGAATCGAAACTTCTTTCTTCGTACCTTCCTTGAATAAGTTTAGATTCATTTTGTAAACAGAAAAATATAATATTTTTAAATCCAATCAAGACACACATCTATATCGAAGCATTACTTTGCAAGGTAAATATTAACTGAGTTATGTATTATCCATATACTTGTGACATAGGTATATACCAAAAGCAGTACCTCACACAGTAGCTGCCTCTCTCTTTTCCAAACCTTCAATGCTGTTAAATCAGTGACGGAAAACGCTGCTATTTCCTCAGGAGGGTCACCATTCATTGCCTTTATTTGTGCATTGGTATATGTGCCCTTTCAGTTGAATGCTACAACCCATCAGATCACCTCCTTTTCTGTCCCATTTGGCAGCCAGTCTCAGGACTGCTGCTGTTTTTCCATCTGTAAAACTCAATCTACCTTCAACATAGAGGCAGGGCCTGGAGAGTGGACTGAGCAAAGAACAATCAAATCAGGCTGGTTACACCCTGAATTTTATCTACTTTGAGGGGAAAAAGGAATTCTAATAACATGGAAAATTCCCTTTGCAGGAGTCTGCCTAGAACTGGGCTTCCAGCCCTGGGAGATAGCAACCCCATTCAGTGAACAGCTTTTGCAGTCTCTGCCCAGTCACAAGAATTCCTTCCCCTTAACCCCCAGAAAGAAGGGAGCAAGCCATTTTGAACAATTCTGTACAATGAGTTCATACTTCTTGTTACAGCAGATTGGTCCAGAGATGATACATGATCCAAGTTGGTCTATTAGATAGAACAGAAAATGCCAGCATAACCTCCTTGAAAATGGACATCAATTGAAACTGCCTCCCCCATTTGCTTGTTGTATGACCTTTGGGTAAAGAATTTAACTTCTCTTGACCTATTTCTTCATCTGTAAAAAAAATAGTTGGAACTAAATGATTTTTAAATTTCCTTTCTGCTCTTGCAGTATGGTTTTCACAATAAAGGTGGGTTCTAGAGTCAGTGAGGCCTTGGTTCACAGTCATAGCCTGTCAGTCACTATAGTCTTATGACTTAAAAAGATTTCTCAACTTTCTAAGCATCAGTTTCAAAATGAGGACTATGATAATGTCTACTTTGCTATTAAACAATATAATACATGTCCTGAGCTTACAACACTACCACACACAGTCAAGCAACCCATAGTCTCTGATTGCTATCACTGATGTTATTTCTATTTCAGCAAGATTTAAAATTAAAGAAAGAAGCAAGGAAGAAAAGAAAAGGAAACCAAGGTGAAAACATAATAATTGTTCAGCCAAAAGAATTATCTGAATAAAAAAATCAAACCATTTGATTCATTGATACTGCAAAAAGGTTGGGAGAGAGAGTAAATAATCAATATGACTCTCCAGGCAAGTAAAAATGTGCAGGCTGTTTAATTGTGACCTTAAAAAAAGATAACACTACTTATATCAAGCTCTATCACTCTCAGAACTCGAAAATCCAGTAACAAAGGGTCCTCCAAATATAAAGAGTATTGGGTAAAATCATAACCCTCTCATGAGTGATACCATCTATAAACTATTAAAGAACCATGTTCAGGACTTATTTATCCCATTGTCTTTCTTTGTAGGCTTGCCTTGGTGACATGTGCAGTATCCATATACCTGGGATATTCTTTTTTCCCGAATGTCAGGAGCATAATGATCACTACCAAAACACCATACAAGACTGATGCTCCAATACAATTGATTATCTCAATCCAGAAATTAATAGCCCTACAGGTAGAAATGCTTTAAGATGATCAGAAGAATAAACTGATGTCCATCATAGAATATTTTCTCCATATAAATATATATTCTGACAGCAAATTATTGCCACAGGTTTACTGAAATATTCAGCCTTTTCCCAGTTCAATTCTTTCTTGAGTCATATGAGCTGATTGGGTACGATACAATAAATTGAAGAAGGGTGATGGATATAAGACAGGTAAGAAAAAAATTAAAGAACCAGTGATATACAATGTGACATAATATAATGCCAGTCTAAAAAGATGAAAAATCTCAACAGTAGGTGGGCTGTGGTTAGTGTAGGCAGTTCGACCCAGGGTACTCAGCCAGTACAAAAATGTCATTCTACTTGTAAATCTGAGAGCAAGTGCCACCAAAATTGACGGGGACAAGGATCAAGGATAAAGTCATCATCCAAAGGGCATGTCACACCTGCCTCACATGCAAAAGAAATATATGGATCACATACATCATATTTTCCAAAACTCATTTGTAAAGATTTGCAGCCCTTGTTCCATATTCTGAGCTTGTATGTGCAAAGCAACATGTGTACACATGACCCTTTCAGATGGTCACAATAGGAAACTGGCAAGAGTTTCACTATTTTGGAGATCCTAGAGACCTCCTAAGGAATGCAAGAACTAAATCGCCCATTATCCCATATTTACAACTTGGTATATTAGATGCCCTAGAATTCAAAGTATGTTTAAGGTGGTCCTGGAGATCTTAGAACAAAATGAGTCACTATTGTCCATCCCATTTAATTATCTGGACCCTATTAAGTGTTGTCATGTCATGTGGCTAGCAGGATTTTTTCAAAGCCAACTTGTTCTTTTGAAAGATAAAGGGGATGTTTCAGAGATTCTCTCTTAGACTACATTCTCTTCACTGGCATACTTGCACATGGTAATGACTGAATACATACTTTTGGTTGGCTATGGAAAGTCATCCCCTTAGAGGAGCTGATGACTTTTGCTGACTGTCAAAATAGTAATTACAGCATTTTTAGGTCTCAAATTTGATGCTGTTCAGTATTTTTACATTTACATTTCAGACCCATAGTCTTATAAAATATCTGTAATGGCTATTTTCAGAATTTGGAACACGAACTAATAGAACATGTTCCAACAGTCTCAGCATCTAAAGTCATTTTAGACACACAGGTACAAGACTTAGTTTAAATTGTTCTAATCACTCAGATGTTTAATCAGATATGTTGCTGGCTTGTTCTGTTACATTTGCATATTTTCAAACGGAAATTTGCTAACACAAGGTGGTGATGTTAGAAAGGGGGTTGCCCAGGAGCTAACTTACAAGGCCTTTGAATGAGACAAGCATTGCGTATCCTGCTTATCTATTTGTGTGGTTCTAAATAGCCCATTTACCTACGTGGAAAATAAAGACAACTCTTTTTGTTTTATTTCACATACCAAGTCCAGGAAGCTGTCCTGAGGTACCCTCAGGCATGCTTCCCCTGTACAGGCTGGCCTCTCAGTGAACCCAGAGGGCCAAACCTGTGCCCAAAGCATGAAACAGAGAAGAGTCTTTAGTAGAGACAATAGTATCCACTAGATTACTGTATTTCTCAGAATTTAATGTGCACACAAAACCCCTGAAGGTTTAAAGTAGAGATCCTGATAGTGTAGGTTTCAGGCAGGGGCTAAGATTCTGCATTTGTAACATGCTTCCAAGTGATCCTGGTGCTGCTGGTCCACAGACTCACCTAGAGCAGCTAGGAGACCATCCTCCTCTGTGAGACATGACTCCTGCTCTGCCACCACACAGCTGTGTCATTTGAGCACATTATAGCATGTGTCAGTGCTTCAGTTTCTTCCTCTATAAAAGTAGGCAAGAAATAAAGGCTCTTACCAAATTCAAGGAGTTAAAGAGAATGTGAATAAATAAATGCAGTGAAAGCATTCTGTAAAAGTTTAACAAGCTACTTAGTTAACAGTGTTTACAATCGCTGAAGAACACAAATATACTCTTCCCCTAACACTGACAAATTGGGTGCCACTGCTTCTTGTCTGCTACACATTCCATTCTTATATTCTTCATCAAACTGCTGTGCTAGGTGCCTGCCCTATGACCAGGCTATAGCTGATAACTTAGAAAGTTTTTTTTATCTACACAAAGTTATTTCTGAGTGGTGCCCACACTATACCCTGCAGGGTAGCACAATTATTTTGATAACTCCTCTTCCAAAGCCCCAGATTCTACCAGCTTATTCTCAAGACATCTAATTATTGTATTAAAAGAAAAGATGGAGGTCAATTTTCCATGTCTATATAGTTCATAATAAAATTTTCTCTTAAAATGTACCTATTCCTACTTGTTTCACACATGTCAAAAGTGAGGTCCACTAAAGATAAATCCCCTGCCCAATCTCACCACAATAATTAAGAGTGGAAACAGGACCAGAAACTATGTATTTAATTCCCAGTTTTGTATGGCTGTCTCTACTCCACTGCGGAGAAAGCTTCCCTAAACCCTTCTCTTTTCCTAAGTTCCTTGCAGCCACTTTTGATTTTGTAGTAGCAGATAGTGGCAATGCCATTGGACCAAAGCAACATTGAGCCAGAGGAGAGGGAGAGAAGCCATGAGGGCGACAGGGCAGCATGGATGGATGCTCTGGAAGGGACTAGAGTAAAGAAGCATGTGTATTAGTAGCAGGTTACCCCTTCTCTGACCCCTCAGAGGAGACTCAGAAAAGGATAAGTGAAATAGTCATTGCACATACTGATGTGGTCCACAGATGCTGTTATTTGTTTTAATCCACTTGAAACAGAGTATCTTTTTAAAAGTCTACTTCAACAAATAAGTCTATAACTAGAGTAACTGCTTGGCATACGATCATGCACAGCTTGGACAGAGGGTCCATGGTGGCACATAGCTCTAGAAAGAAGACTGAGAGGAGTCTTGCATGCCAAGAGGCGAGGTGTGGAGCAAGGAGGAGGTGCTGCACATGAAAGGAGCCAGCCTGGATGTTGACTGATTCGCTGTAAAAAAGCAGTCATGGGTACCAAGCAAAGAATGAATTATGGAGCTATGTGGAGAGAAATGGGCTCAGGGCAAATTTATTATGCTCCACTTCCACTCTGCTAGCAGGCTGCACAGTGTCTCAGAGGTACAGGTTTACTCAGGACTAAAATTTTACATCCAGAGACACTATCTCTAATAATCTAATTTGGTGAGATGAGAAAATCATATCTTATAAACCGATCATCCCTTTCCAAAAGCCCATTAAAAAATTTACAGGCTGTTGAGGTATCTAGCCATAGCACAAGCTTCTATGATAGGCACTGCAGAGACAATGCACTTAAAGATGAAATTATTTTAATAAGAAAGCTACTACTCGGTATGTGCAGTTTGTTCTTTACAACCTGAACTTCATAAATTTTTATAAGGTGTCTATTTATTGTCAGGCTCAGGAGCTGCTATGTCACCATTGCTCAGTCAAAGCCTTTCAAATAAAGGAATTTTGATCTGAGTGAGATACATTATGTGATATTAAGATATATGACCCCACATCCATTTCCAGAGTCTCCTCAGTAACATTTGTGTCTTCTATGCAAATGTTAAAATAAATACAGTCTCAACCACTATGAAATGGGCTGCTCCTTTGGCCATTGTACATATTGAGCAGAATGCCTCAGCAGGAAGGAAACTTGACTGTCCTCTACTAAGTCTACAACAAGAAGAAACAATGTTCAAGAGTACAACAAAATCCATGCCAAGGAAACTTCTTCAGGACTTGGGTGTTGGTCTCTTTCAGGTGTTGTAGAAAAGAGGAAGAGAAAAAGAGAGGGGACTATTTCCAAATAATAGCGGCTATCATTTGTAAGGGTTTATCAGGTTTCTGGAACAGGAAAACACTTAATATACACTATCTGATTGAATCCTTGCAGTCCTATGAGATACATAACATTGTGCCCATTTTACAATAGAGGAATCTTCGGTTTAAATATGTTTATAACTTGCCTAAGGTCATACAGCAGGGACTCAATCTGGAGGTGTCAGATCATAAAGAATATAGTCTTATCCCGATGCCATCTCCCAAACAAGCTTCTAAGCCCAACACTGCTTCCCTTGTCAGCATCATTTTGGCTTTGTGGTTATTCAGGAGAATACCATGCAGAGGAAAAGGACAAGAGGACTTCAGAAAACCTTTGAAGGGAAATGAGATTATGAATTACAGAATTTAAGACTGAATGAGTCTTAAAATCATCATGAATGAAAAAATGAGGTGGTCACAGGACTAGTTACAGGTTACACAGCTAGTTAAAAGCAGAAGAAGGATTTCCTCCTCATCCTTCCACTAGTGACGCCAATGACAACACATCTATTTGGGGAGATGAAGGAGTTGCATAATAGCTGGTTTTCTCTTCTCTACTTTTGGAGATTTTTTGGCATAATTCTTTCCCTCCATCCCCGAAATAGAATGGGTGGGGTAAGCAATGAGGATGTGATTAGTATTGGGAAGGTAGGGTCCAGAAGACAAAGAATATTCCGGTATTTTTCCTTTTAGTTTCAAACGTTGAGGATAAAAGTCATCATGCGTATTTCTTTTGAGGGAGTGGTGTGATGAGAGGAGCAATCAAATATTGAGTCAATAAACATTAGCATTTACTATCTGCTAGACACTTATATAGTCATTAACCTGATAAATAAGTCAAGGGGTCTGCCCTCAAGTAGCTTACAGTCCAGTGAGAAAAACCAACACAAACATATCATTACAATCGAATATTGCAAGCACCATAAGAAACACAGAAAAAGTGAAACAGAAACATGAAAAGATTATCAAGGAGTTGAGCTCAGCTGTGATGGGTAAGGAGCACAACCTGTGAGAAGTCACTGAAGATGACCACAGAACTTGACCCTTGTGTGAAGGATAGCAAACAATTGCTGAATTCTGGCTAAGAGGGAACACACTGGGATCTGTGCCTTTTGCTGTTAAATGAGATAATGCTTTGGCATATAGTAGGTGTTCAATAAGTGCAGTGTGCTCAAAAGTTGGAAAAATAATAAAAAGCTGGGGGGAAAGGTGAAGTAATTGTTCTGTCATCTTTTAAGGAGTTCAGGAACACCTCTCTCACTTCCTTTCTTTTTACATATCCCTCTTCCCTGTAGTCACTCCTCAAATTATTTCATCAATAATGCCAAGAAGGGGACAGATTGTAGCAGTGAGCTCAACTGAGCTTCCACTCAATGCAAGAATTCCTTCTGTTATGTCTAGTGGCTGATCCTCTCATCCATCACATATTTTCAGCTAGAGAGAGCATGAAACTTCAAGGCAGTCATACCATTACTGGACAGTGAATTGTTTGAAAGTTCTTTCTCATACTGAGTTGAAATCTGCCTCCCTATGATCCCACCCACTGAATCTGGTTGTGCCTGCTGGAACTTCAGAAAATGAATCTACTTCTTTGTCCACATATCATCCCGTCAAGTGTTTGCAGGCAACTACCATGTCTGTTCAAAGCCTTCTCTTATTCAGAACCAGATGGGGAGGCACATGCTTTGTCTGTCCTCTTGCTAAAGGGGGTTAAGAAACAGCAGCCAGGGAGGTGCAGGAGACTCACACAGATTCTGCTTTGTGTCTTTCATCATGTGAGGCTGCTTAGAGTGGCTTCAACAAGTGCTGAAATCATGATCCTAGCACACACTTTCTTGTGGTTATAATAAGGCTTGAGAGAGAAGAAAAAGTGGGCTAGACCGAGAGATCCTTAGTGTGGTATGACCTTTCCAATTAAACACAGGCCCTGCAGACTCTTAAAAATCCATCCCGTGGAGGGCTCCTCAAATTACCACCATAATTAGCGTTATGCAACAGTTCAGATGTTTCATTTTGCATTTTTTCCTTAATGGTAGAAGATAACCTTGCCATGTGACCAGTAATTTGCCTCTTAAGAAGATCTGGAAAGTCTGACATCTCCTATATGCAAAGTTCCCTCTCACATTTAATTTGGTCGATTTTATCATTTTCTGAGTAGGTCAACCATTTTGTCAATCACCCCTTTCACCAATATCTTCAGTTACCATTGAGCCCTTCCTTACAGCTAAAGAAAGAAGTTGAGACCAGACACAGTGGCTCATGCCTGTAATCCCAACGCTTTGGAAGGACAAGGCAGGAGGAATGCTTGAGGCCAGGAGTTCAAGGCCAGCCTGTGCAACGCAGGAAGACATCACCTGGACGGTATTTTTCAAATTAGCCGGCCATAGTGGTGCACACCTGTAGTCCTAGCTACTTTGTAGGCTGAGGTGGAAGGGTCACTTGAGTCCAGGAGTTGGAGGCCACAGCGAAATATGATTGCACCACTGCACTCCAGTCTGGGTGACAGAGCAAGACCCTGTCTCTTAAAAAATAAAAAGAAAAGAAAGTTGACATCTATGAGGGCTGAATCAGGCTGAATGTAGAGTTCAATCATAACATGACCCTACAACACGAAAATGCTAAGCTGTCACTTTATGCCACCTTCCTCTCAATCACTCTCTGAGGTTTTATAGATAAAGCATTACTTCACAGGATAGAACACTATTGCTGGATTTTAAAATAATCAATGATCAGAGTAAGAGCTATTCATGACAAGATGCTTCAAAATTTTTAATGTCATTTTTGTTCATTACATATAGCAACATGAAAAAATTCTATAGTTTGCAACTGTAAATGGATCTACAGAAGTACACACTGAAGACTCAGAAGAATTGTTACCCATACACAGTAAACATTTTTTCTTGCTATAATTAATAATTCAGAAATGTGATCTCAAGAATCAAATTTTCCTAAAGATCAGACTACCTTTGACCCATGCCAGTTATGAGTACATTACACTGTTCATTTTCCAGTGTAATATAAAAGAAAGACAACAGATCTGAAAACCTGTGAAATTCTCGACAAATTTAAACCTTGCTTATGAAAGCTATGCGCAGTGAGGCAAGAAAGACTTCAAGGATTTGCAAGGGCTGAAAGAGGAAGTCTCTGCCAGGGCAACAGCAGTGTGAATGTGCACCATCACATCTGTACGTTTGGCACAGTCATCTCAATCTACACTTGGCAGCTATGGAGAAGGGAAGGCAGGAAGGGACCATAGAGAAAGGAGCCTATTTCTCACCATAAAACCACAAGGACAGAATAAATGGCTTTTCCTAGGATGCAGAGAAGGGAAAAGCAGCCTGCAGACTTGCAAGGGGAGAGATACTGCTCACATTCAATAGCCATAGTAGTCTCAATACTATCCATCTGGTCACTGCCATCCATGTGGTTACAAAAAGACTGTGAGTCATGGAGGCCAAGGTGAAACTCCATGTAGTCATAATTATCATCTTGGTAGCCAAAAATTGCTGGGTCCAGCACCTCACCCCCCTACCACCTCTTTTAGATTTTGTAGGGTTACGTTTGGGCCCTGGAATCCATATACCATGAGTGAGTTCACATAGATACTGCAGCAGGCGTCCAGTGGTTCATGCTGGCATGGAAGCCCATCATGGACTAAAACCTGTAGGTAAAGGCCAGGGAATACCCAATGAGAGAGCACAGACTGGTTCTCCAGAATTCACACATGACGGGTTCCACGTGGGTGATTTCTCAGAGCAACTTAAGGTAGGAGTGTTCTCCAAGTGTGGTCTGTCAATCACCTGGGATACTTAGTTACTGGGTCCTACCTCAGACCTAGTGAGTCAGAGCTTTCAAGGGTTAATTCCATGAATCTGTATCTTTAGCCAGTTCCCAGGTCTTCTTTCACATGCTAAAGTCCAATAATGACTACACTAGAGATGGCTTTAGAACCAGCTTGATGACCACAAGCATGGGAGAAAAGATGACTATGTAAAAGAGGAACGGGACTAAATCTTGCCTTCTTCATTCTGAGTCTTAAAGATTTTATTCCTATGAAAGTTAGATTGACCCTTAAGAACCACACATGTAGTAATGAGGTATATATGGACTTAAGCTCTTTGATAATCCTCCCCACAGTTTGCCAATGATATCTTTCTCTTACAAATTATTTTTCTTTCTATATTCCAATTTACAAAATCAAATTTGGATGTGAAAACAAATGCCTATGAACCCAGGAGAGGTGACTATCCAACTATTAATACAATTCTAGTGCCTGAAAAAAAGACTGTCCTTAAATGAGTCTGCTTTAGTTATACAGACCCTGTTTACATAAGCTGGCTTCTCTACCTGGATCACTCCCTCACTTGGGTCATTTCCAAACATTCCAGGTTTACACATGTGTACTAAGTTCAGAAAGCATATTCACAAGAAGCTATGTGTTAAGTTACTTGGACTTCCAAAAGTCCAAGAACCCAAGTGCACCTGTGCTTCATATGGTTATAAGTTTTCAGAAGTCCTTGTAGTGCTTAGAATTCCACATTTTTATGCTCTTTCATTTCATTGTTCTTTTAAAGTAAACAAGGAAAGGCAGATGAGAAAACAGAAAATACACAATTGAAAAATACCTAGTAAGTTTCAAACTGAAGGTTTAAAAGTCAGAGTTGCAGAAGTTATCTTGGCAAAGAAATCAGTGTACCTATAGGTATTTAATATTAATAATTAAACTGTATAATGTACAATTATGGCTACCTATATGCGTATGGTGTAGGTGCCAAGAACTTTGTGAAGTATGCTATGTGCATTATCTAATTTTATCTGATGACAATCCCATGGAAGATTCTTTCATTATCTCTCAGACTTGGTAAACTAAAGCACAGAGAGGTTAAGTAACTTAGTCAAAGTCACACAACTAATAAATAGAACGGAAATTTGCATCCACAAAGTATGACTCCAGAACCAAACTCAACATTTAAGCTCTGCTACTTCCCATCTTCAACAGTGCATCACATGCAGGGACTAAGATGTGTTTAATCATCAGCATTTCCAGATGTCCAAGAATATGCATAATGGCTAATTTATTTAAATAAAGAAAATTTCATATATATAAAATTGAAATGGCTGTGTTTATATACCAGTATGCGTATTTGTATACAAACAATGGCATTTTTGTGCTGTTATTCTGAGCATTAGATTTTTCATACCATGTAAGTTTTACCTTCTACTTCAGCCTGTGAGAAAAAGTTTTTTCACATCCAAAGTATCAAATCTAAGGAAATCACAGGGTCCACACATTTCTCTGTGAAGCTTAAATGCTAGTGTTAATGCTGGAAGTTTTCTATTCTTACTTGTAATATTTAATTTCCCTAGACTCAAATTTTAAATATTCTAAATTCTCTGGGTCTCATTTTTCTAATTTATCAGTGAGGATTTTGTACAAAGATCTCTTTTAACTCTAAACATACAATGACACTGATTTAATGACGGTCTTTGAATGAATGGTAGTCATTACCATATCCTTACCTATTATTAGGTTGCCATAAAAAAAAGGCAAAAACTGTAACTACTTTTGCACCAACCTATTTCACAGGAATAGGAATCTGTTAAGCCTAAGAGGAATTTGAAGCTGAGCCCTGGCTCGAAATCAGTGTAAGCCAACCAAGAGTCCAGGCCTCCAGGCGATGAAAACCTTGTTTACTACACTATTCGTCTGATGGACCTCTTTAATACACATCAAAAATCACAGCTCTCTGTAGAATTTTACACAATTTTAACACTGGTATACTAAGCAAAGATTTAGAAGAATTCACTCATTATCTCTCACAATGGGCCTTTTCTTAGTGTAGCTCAAAGTACTTTTTAAAATTTCATCACGTCTTCTTAATTGTGTTATAAAAAAGCACACATCACATCACAGTATGGAAAATAAATATTAGGCTGTTGGTGAAGATTTAACTGAAAATATTCTCCTTGATGCTAAAGTAAATAATACAGAAAAGAAACTTTTTATTCCAAGAGAAAACAATGAAAAACCGTACTCATCCACAGTTCTTTCACATGCAAAGGATATAAGCATAACAATCTCTGATAATCATGATTGAGTAACTCTGCCAGGCCCACTGGAATCACAGAGCACCTTTTATTTATTTTCAGATGTGTACAAAAAAAAAAGTGGAAGATGGGCCCCAGTTAATATTGTTTGTGCCCATTTATCTAATCTTCGTTTTGCTGATATAATGATAACATAATAACATAATGGCTATTTCAGAATCTCAGCCAAAAAGAAAAGAAAAAGTTGATTAGCTTTAGCCTGCATAGCACAGGATATCGCTCTCTCTCTGTGCTTTTCTTATTTTTAAATTCCATTTCCCATTATAAACTCAGAAATGCAAATGCTTTGTACATTCATATTTATTTCCAAAATAAAATGCTCTGTTAGGTCCATGAATTTCAATCTTTATTTGTTGATGATAGAACTGTCTTTATTAAAAGACTAAGTCATTTTTCATAAAGTAGGTATGAAAGCCTGGTCATCTTTTGTACTAGTTTATATGTATTTTAATCCATCTCTGCTATTTATGAGATCATAGAATTGATGTGGCACCAAATAGATCAAAAGCAAAAGGGTGATTGTTTTTTATTAGTATATATGCTTTCTTCCGTATTTTTTCACTGACTTCTAAAAAATATGCTTATACATTTCTTTTCAGACTGATTATCTGGTACTGAATATCTTGAAACTGACCAGGGGGGCAAGAAAAGTGTTAACTTGGCTAAGGCAAGATGACCCGTAACCAATGCAGTAAGTTTGAATAGCATGATTATGGTGATAAACAGCTACTACCATTTCTTGAACAACCACAGTGTGCACAGTACTCTACTGCTGGCTCCCGAGACATTATCCTATAACCAAGTCAGGCCATTTCACAGATGAAGAAATTGAGGGCCAAAGAAGTTAAGTAACCCCTGCCCCCAAGCTCTCAAATCTGGTGGTGAGTGGCTAAGCCATGGTTTGATCTGGAAAAATGCTGTGTTCCTAAATACCACACTACACTGCCTTTACAGACCAGGTAGCTCTCCATCCAGGCTGGAAAGGGGAAGATTTTTAAAATACTGACATATTAAACCATCCGCTAGAGATGGCTAAGAGCATCACTGTTTTTCTAAAGCTCCTGAAGTGATTACAGTGTGAATCCAGGAGAGAGAACAACTGGATTAGAGGATACCAAGGAATATTCATTTTCTTAAGAAATAGGAATATTTCTTCAATTAGTGCTAGAATAACAACTAAAGTTCAAGTTGTTTATCTAGAACAGGAACCTGAAACAGGAACACCAGACGGGGGCATACATCAGCACCAGCATCATCAGAAGATTTTTGTTTCCTCCCCTCAACCTGCTCCTCCTTCTGCCCCACGTGCAGATCCCACATGGCATTTTAGTGCTTAAGTAGACCCAGGAGGTAACCCACGCCCTTCATCTACAAGTGCTACAGGAGCCCAGGAAAGAAACAGCCGTGCCCAACATCTCACCCTAGCAATAAGGAGAGCTTGAGTCTCCTGCGCCCTATTTCAGTGCTCCTTTTGCTGAAAAATTTTGGAAGCAGTAGGAAAACAGGTGGGGCATAGAGTCAGCCAAGGCACCTGAAGAGAATTTTAAGAAATAGAGAGAGCAGAGACAAAAGAGAGAGAAAAAAAAAAAAGTCAAAGCAGAGTGGGAAAGGAGAACAGCCACAATCTGCAATCTGCAAATAATAGGGAAATGAGAAGGAATATTTAACAAAGCAACGCAACTGGCCAGAGAAAAATGTAGTAAGGAGAACTAGCAACTGCAATCATGTATCAGTAAAATGAGGTACAAATACAAGGGAATAAACAAACCTTCCATTCAGCTTCGGAAAGCATATCCAAGCCCACAGTACTTTCAAAATAGAAAATAATATTGAAGCAAAAACAAACTGTAGAAAATCTCCAGGCAGAGAGGCAGGGGCTGCTAGAAAACCTGTTAAGCATCATCTACTGCCTTGCTTTTCAAAGCACAGTTCAAGGATCACCTCTTTCAAAATCACCTGGGAGCTTGTGAGAAAGGCATAATCCTGGGCTTCATCCTAGACTTGTTCAACCAGAATCTGCATGTTAATAGGATTTTCTTAATGATTTATATGCACATTAAAATTTAAGAAGCACTGGTTCTACTATAAAAACCATGTCGAGGTGTTAATAAAAAACAGTTATTACACAAATTGGGACTACAGAACTGGATAAAACTCAATCCAACTAGTTAAATTATTTGTTGATGCCCTATGATACGACAGGCTCTGAGCTGTGTATTTCAGGAAATGAAGGTCCCATGTTAGGCAATGCTGGTGCAGTGCTCTTAGGTGAGAATGCAGAAAGCACATATATATATCAGGAAGACTCTGACTCGTAGTCCACAGGGAAGAGGTCAAGCAAAATATAAGTTTGCTGGAGCAAAAGCTGGAGTGCAGAGGGAGATCAGGAGGCATGTAGCAATTGCACTGACTCTCTGACAAGTGGAAATGATTGTAGGGAAGTGAGAGGGCCCTTCCTAGCAGAGGGAACAACATAAGCAATGACACAGAGCTCAGAGACCTGCTGTGTTAAGGAAACACTGCCTTCAGCCTAGAGAAGCCTCAAATTGTATCAAGGAGACTTGGGACTCTATGATGACACCTCAAGTCTACCAAGGGTAGGGAGGGGGAGCTAGTGGGATTGTTAGGACCCCATTCCAACCATTTAAGATTATATTTTAATAGTAGATTCCAACATTGAAAAATAATATTTGAAATGTATCATGGAGCCAATACATATGGTGCTTTTAAAATTATCACCTAGCGCTGTGCTGGTCATGTAGTAGGCACTCAAATATTCACTGAATAAATTAATCAATTAATGACTGGATCAACCAACCAATGAGATCAAAGTAAAAAAAATGCAGCACTACTTTGAGGCTGGACTGCAGAGGGTCTTCACTGTTTGAGGAGGGGTTTATATGTCACTTGGTAGGACACTAAGGAAAAGTTTACTAGCCAGTGATTAAGCTCGGTTCTCTTCTGGGAAGCTTATTCTGCAAAACCGAGTGTGAAATGAATTGGGAGAGAATGGAGAGGGGAAATGAGTCAGAAAGCCACTGTGATAGCCTTTAGAAAGAGGTAAGAAGACAAAAAAATAGCCACCATGGGAATAGAAAGATGTAGAAGCAGGCATCATAAAGCATCGTGGAGATGAAGTCTGTGGGACTTTGTGAATTTTATGTGGAAAGCAAAGATACTGGGAGGGTCATCAATGACTAGGAGAAATATTAAAATGGACACAAAGTCACCCTTGTTCACTTAGGAGAAAGATGTTAATTAGAACTTAGACCTGGTAGAGTTGAGGCACCTGAGAGCGATATAAAGCTATCTCTCAGGTGGTTCAAAATGTAAATATAAAATTTTGGAGGGAGAGTAGAGCTAGGATGTCACTTCAGGAAGAAATAATCTAGCACTAATAAAAAGAAACAACTGAATACAAAGTAACATACAAAAGAGCAAAAAGGTGATAACCTATAATCTATGCCACAGAGATCAAGAGAAATCCCCCACATTTTTTTAAAAACAGAAAGAAAGAAAAAGAAAAGGTAAAAAGACCATACTGAGACACAGTGGGGACAGAGACAGGAATTGGGTGGGCGGGGGGGGGGGGTGGAAAAACAGAGATAATGAAATGGCATGGAGGGGTTATAATAAAAACCAGAGGCACATAAAGAGCGGTGGGAAACTAGGACAGACACACACTCCCTGTTCTTTAGATCTTTGAAGACATATAGGATATTATGGGAACAGCAGAGCAAATTTTGCTCTTTATTTATGTGAACAAAGACTCACTCCTGCAAGAAGTTAGTTAATTGCTCAATTTTTTAAATATAAATTGTTGCTGTTAAAAATCAAGCAATGATATCTTCAAATTCAGCTGGGAAAAAAAAAAAAAAGTCTAAGGGCAGTGGAGGCGGGGTGGCCAGTCCAAGGACTTAAGATCCTTGTCTTTTTCATGGTGCCCAACTCCACATAGCATCAGTCTATATAGACATTTCACCTTTCAGAATTGTTTTGAAAGATTTTTTTTTTCTTTCTCTGAATCAGGTCACTTGCCTGAGAAAAAGAATGCTGAGGGCACCTGATGTGCTTTGATCGATCCTCATTTAATAGTTACACTTTTTAGAGTTTTCCTCCAGCTGCTGACAGGTCTCACTAATTGGCCATATTTGGGTGACAAGTACTAATGATAGTTCCCTCTCTGATTTGACTGTAGAGGAGACACCTCCATTTGGTTGTCTTTGTACCTCAGTTGAAGAAAAATACATTAAATTCATTGTTTTTTCTTTTTGCTCTGTGAATCTGTATACTGTTAAAATACTGTAAAATATCAACTTTTTTTTCAATATAGATAATACTTAGTGGTTATTAAACTTCTATAAAGAGATCATTACTTATGTAATGTAAAATAATATACTGCAAACAAAGCACATAATTATGCTGCAAAACATTAATATCACCAAGATGATTCCAACATGGACAGTAATTTTTCCTTTGTTAGGAGAATTCACCTTCCCCAAAGCATTTTGCTACTAATGCATCCAAGAGAGGTCAAGGAGATCTACAAGAACAGCTATTTGGTTTGTGGTTTTTATCCCAAGCTTCCTCAAATCACTTTTGGAAATAGGTAAGAGTGTAAATTATAAATCCACAAATATTTAATTTATGGGAATATAGAATCTGAAAAACAACCAACACTTTGATCAAGTAAGCATCTTTTTCCATCTTAAAAACCTCAAGCAACAGAACTTGCAATGCTGCATTTTGCATTCTAAAGGCATTTATCTGTTACAGGCAAGGGGCATCACATACTCAATGCACATATGGCATCAAAATAAGATTAAAGGACTCTGAAAACCGATGAAATTTGGCCCTGGAACATTTAAGGGAGTTCTTTCAAGCCAAAGCCTTTAACTTATCTAAGATGTAGCTTATTGACTTTATGAAAAGCCTTCTTGTTAATTAGATAAATGCATTTCCTACCGTTTCATGATTCGTGTGGAAGCTGCCAGTTTCCACGCTTTATGCTGGGCCCTATAACACAAATGTTTTGTTCCTTCTATAGGCACATCTTTTGCTACTACATCTTGACAAAGTTTGCATTCCCCTTGGTGTGATATTCCTCAGCAAAGCAAAACCAAAAGGAAATGCAAACCTCATCTCTGTAGGAAAATGAAAGAAGACATTTCCCAACCCCAAGAACTTTTGAGCGCATTCCAAAACTGCGTTTATTTTGTATTCATGGGTGTGGGGAGAGGGGGGATACTTCTTGGCAATTTATTTCCCCTGAAGAACAGCACTCCCTATCCAGGTTCACCATAAAAACTGTTTTTCCTCCAGAGTCTAGGGAAGCATCGTCCTGCCAGTTCTCCCTTCTCCCCACGGGCCCCCGCACATAACAGTGGCGAAACAGATGGTCCTCCCCCTCCCCTTCTCCTCGTCCCTTCCGCAGTCCCACAGTGTCCTCCCACCCTTCCCTGACACCTTCACCAGCGCTTAGTGTCCGAGGCCGCCCCTCAGGGCTTCCAACAAGTGCAAACTTTGGGGACCTTCTGAACTCTCCCACGACCCCAAGCTTCGACCGCTACCCTCCTCCCACACCTCGGTCCCCTAACTACCATTTGCCGGTCATTGAGAGAAAGACAAACCCCAAACTTCCAGCCCAGGTGACGAGGCGCTGCGGCTAACCACAGCGGGGCACTCTCCTCGTCCTCTCTCCTCTCCATCCGTCCTTGGAAATTGGAGCCTACCCTGGGGAACTGAGGAGTCTGCTCCTGTGGCTTCCACGACCTAATCCTAACTCCAGGGACTCGCAGGAGTTAGGATTAGGTCGTGGAAGCCAGAGGCGCCTGGGCGCCCTCCTCTACAAGTGGGACCGCAAGTGCAAACTCTACTGGGAGGGGGGCCCCCGTCCATTCCCTGGGGCGGCGCGCCCAGGTGCAGGCTCGCTAAGCGGAGGCGGGCGGGGGCCAGGCAAGCAGAGGGCGCCCATTCCGGAGGCGCCGGGCTGGGCTGGGCGCCCGCAGCTTACCTCCGCGCGCGGGCCGCGGGCGCGTGGGGCAGTGGCTCCTCCAGCCGGGAAGCTGTTGCTCACGCTCGGGTGGTTGCTGCGGTCCCGCCAGGGCTGCACCGGGGCTTCGCGCAGACGTTCTCTCGCGATCTGCTGCAGCCCAGGAGGTGGCGGTGGCGGCCGTGGAGGTGGCGCCGGCGACAGCTCGGCCCGGCACGGCCCCTGAACTGTCCAACTCTTGCCCGCGCGGGGCTTAAGCGCCCGGCCGCTGCCCCCGCGCTGAGCGCCTGCGCGCCGGGCCTCGCCCAGGTGAGGGGCGTGTGCCGGGAGCCCGCTGGGCGCGCCCGGCCCGGCCCCCCCGCGCGCCCGCCCCCCTGGCCTGGCCGAGGACCCCGGGGTTTGGACTTGCCAACGCCACTCTCGCGCGCCGAAGCTGTGACGGTTTACCAAGCAGAGACTTGCGAGGCACACACAAGAGAGGGAATGAGGCGGGACCGTTCGGGGGCTCGTTGACACTGCAGAGCCTCCCGCAGCATCGCTGCCTTAAATCCCGCCTTTCCAGGCGTGCGCGCACAGCGAACCAGAGGAGGCTCCGTCCCGACCAGGGGTCTCCCGCGGTCCTCAGCCCGGGGGCTCGCGTCCCCGAAGAGATCTTTGGCAATGGCCAAAGTCCCAAAGCCGAGATGCCAAGCCCCGCGATGGGGCGGATGCGTCCAATATTAGTCAACCCAGAGTGAAACTCTCTTCTTGGAGATCGTCAGACCAACTATTTGTTTTTTCTCTTTGACCACCCCTGGGCTCGCAGACCACAGCTAGCAGCCTCGGCATATTTGGCGGAGCTGGGAAGGCCGGGAGCGCAGAAGGCAACGCAGCCTCGCCGCGGATCTGAAAGTGTTGTGGGCGGGGGGCTCATTTTCCTCCGGATTTCTTTTCCGTGTTTAAGTTTTCAAAACTAAAACCTGTCATCAGTTACCCTGATGTAGAGGGCATCTTCTGAAAATTAGTGCAAACATGGCCAAGGTGCTTGGTTCTGAAAGGGAAAGCACTTAGAACACTTAAGAAAGGGAAAATAATTTTAAAAGAGCAGTTTTCTGAGATTACTTCTTTGGGGAGAAGTTCGAGAGTCCTAAATGACAAGAGAGCTGTGTTATATAGCAGAGATTTTTTTTTTTTTAACCAGATGATCTGAAAATATTTTTCTTTGGTTCTTGTCTCAGATGATTGACACTCACTACGTAAATAATTAATCCTGCAGCTGTTAATGTATTGGCATAATCGTCTAGAATAAATATCTTAACGTCCAGCCAAAGCCAATGTTGTTCTCCCAGGGTGAGCTTGAGATGCGACAAACAACCACACCATCCTAGAGCTTTCTAAACGAGCAGGCTGTGTTCATAACCCACCTTGGAATGTAGGGTTATTGCAAGCACCAGCACATCTGAGGTACCAGCGTGAGAAAGGGCATAAATCTGACTTACAGTTTTTTCTATTTTTAGAATCCCAATATCTTCATATCCAGGTCGGCAGTCTCAATACTAAGGACAGACGCTTACTGGTGTGTTTATTCTTAAAACTGTAACTTATTTGAAGTTGCTACAGAAGGACAGCACCACAATTCAATCATTTTAACCCAAAAGAACATGAGCTATGATAATTGCTTAAATTATCTTTCCCAAAATTATGATCTTAAGGTCTCGTCTCATCAATAAAGGTTATGTTGAAAACAAGTCTTTCACGAGTCCCTGAAGGTCAGTAAGATGGAGCTCTGGCAGACTGGGACAAGCAGGAAATTCCAGAGGCAAAAATCTTCCATGAGAAAAACACCCAGCTGCCAGTGCCATGCACTTCAGAGTTGGGACAGCGTGGTTGTCGAGGTTGCCTCTGAGCTCAGGTAAGTATTGGTATCTCCAGGAATCTAAGATGCAGAGAAAGGGGTGAGGGCCCCTTAAAGTCTCCAGTCAACACCTTGGATTGCACTTGGAGGCAAATGAGTAACCTCTGCGGAGTGGAACACCTGTGAGAAGTGTTCTCCGTGGCTTGCACAATTTAGCAGCATGTGAATTTTTTTATGTCCTGCAAACTGCAACTATATCCTTTCCTCCTCCCTGTCTATTTTTAACCACCTATAGCTAAGACTTACGGCAGAGAATAATTTGAGGGTTGCATTTCTGAACAGCTGAAAGAAGCATAAAATCCATGCAGACAACTCCCAATTTTTCACCTGTGACATAACTGACTAAGAATCCTGCCCTTTGTGTCCTTAGCCAAGGCAGGATTAAGGCCTCTGGAGCCCCCAAGCACAAAACAATTGCAGTGCCTCCTTTGTAAATGCACTTCAATATGGAAACAACATTAAATTTAAAAACACAATATTTAAATACATAGAGAAAAAACAGCTTCTGTCTAGATTTTCTGATTGCAAATGTGTTTCTTTCGTATAATTTGGCATTGAACGTGCCTTTACAGTGTTATCTGACATAGGGGATTCTCTGGTCCTCAAAGCCTCCAAGCACCATTTTCCTGGAAACATTCTGGCTCACTCCTAGCAATAATGGAGTAAACCAACTCAGAGAACTATAGCCCTAGGTTCGGGGCATTAGGAGAGTGGTCAGGATAGCAGCAACACTGGAAGGTTAGTTCATCAAGGAAAGAGCCCAAATATCAAGGAGGAACATAACAGAAAGGGATTAATTTAAGGTTTTTCTCTACTTTTGTGTTTATGAAGTGTGTGTGGTACATTGGTTCCTAAATATTGAAGACCTTGGCTAGACAAACTCCTTTTAACTGCATTCACAAATTTAAACTTTCCCACTGAATAAAGAACTTGGTAATAACAAGGAACATCAACAAATGTGGAGACTTCATAGTTCCCTTAGTTTTACTATATGAGAAATGGAAATGAGTTCATACATAAGATGTATACTACTCAGGTGATGGGTGCACCAAAATCTCACAAATCACCACTAAAGAACTTACTCATGAAACCAAATACCACCTGTCTCCCAAAAACCTATAGAAATATTTTTTAAAAGATGTCATATTGTAAAACAAGGCCCTACAGACATTTTGGATCACTTTGCAGTCATCAATGAGACTCTGTTCTCCAGGCAGGGTGCCATATTTTGAGAACCACTCTTGCAATAGAAGAAAACTGGACTACATAGGAATAGAAAACTCGAAGTCTAGGGGTATAGCTCAGTGGTAGAGCATTGAACTGCAGAAAACCCATTTCTTAATAGGCTACTAAATTATATTTGTTTACAAGGGTGCATGAATATCTTGCAAATGTCAGAAAATTCTGTATTTTATTTCAACGTTCACATGTTGTGAGAAATTAATGGGATAGATGTTTCGTAACATTTGTTCTTAACAGTCCTAACTCAGGCTCAATTTTTTTTTAAAAAATGTATTTCTTGAAAGACACTTACAGTTATTTTCTTAAGGAGGTCTCTCCACTCAAGATAAATAAAAACGAATTGTAACAAAAATTGAGGATTTATTGATCAGTTAATTTTCAGTATCATTTTCTTGTATGTTTGAAAAAATAATGGAATTGATAGATCTTTAAGGCTAATGAGATGATTTTAGGTAGAAGTTCCAAATTTGACCTAGACCTATATCTCTAAAAATGTATGAAAAGTATAGTTTATTTTAACTGTAAATCTGAAAGTTGTTCCTAAGTTGTCAATTTGTGTTTTATATTTGTCTCATTTTTAAATCTGTTTAAAATCTAACTGTAGCATATGTATTTGGAAGGTGAAAGGATATAAAACTCCTTACCTCTCAAGCCTACTTGAGAATCTATGCTATTCTTTTTTTCTCTGTCTTGGGGGATTCTTTTTATGTGAATCTTTAGTATTCTTTGAAAACGAATTGTCCTCTTGGCCTATAATTATTTTTTAACTAGAAATTGGGTTCCCTTTCATCTTCCTTTTTTATTTGAATACTCTTAGCAGAGAAGGGCCATGTATTTAAATTCCTTGCTCACTAATGTGTCTTCCTTTTTTACATTTAACACATTATGATTTATCTTGATATTTAATTATCTTGATATTTAATTATTTAAATATTTTTCCCAAGTGTGACTGAGCTGTTTGTTTTCACCCTTTCCTCCTATAAATTTACTTTCTTGAGATCAAGTGGAATTGGTGCTTTGCTGTGACATCGTGCCCCCTCTTTGGGGCAGTAATATCTTTTTTGTCCAGAGGTGATCAATATAGTAAAAGTATTCCTTCTAGACTCTAACCATGGCTTTGCAGTAATAACAGTGCTTCTCGTTATACATCTGTCCCTTTGAAACCTAATCCAGCACTGCCTTGGGCCCCAAATGAAGACTGCACTGATTTTACAATACCCCAAATCCTTTCCTGATTAGATTGCAAGGTGATTACCGTGGTTAACACACATTCCCCAGTTTGGTCCTTTGCTCTGAGATAAATATAAAATAATTAATCTTCCTTTAACTGCATTTGCAATTTTGATTTTTCTCCCACCTTTTAGAAATCTGAACATAGTAACACTCCTTTCAAAAATGCTCCATTATTTCCTAGGATCAGTTTTTCAATTCCTTCCCTTGGGCAGGTAACTCATAACTGCCTAGTAACTGTGGAAGCTCCCCGATGACTAATATTTTTTTATTTCAAATTGTATTTTTAAATAGTTTTCCATTTTAACCAATACCATAATTTTAGATAAACTATGTTTATTTAATGTTTAACTTACTGTGTTGAATAACTTTCAAAAAGCTTTAGTGTCTAAATAGGCAACACTTAGCCCTTATTAAAGAATGCTGTGTCCAGACACTGTACATGTGCATTGTCTCATTTTATTGCTATGAGAAGCCTATGAAGGAGAAATTGTTAATACCACTTTACAAATGGGGAAAGTGAGAATCAGTAAGTTTGTGATATGCTCAAGATCACATATTGGCAGAGCTGCAATTCTAACCCAAGTTTATCTCAGCTGTAAAAAGCTCTTTGTATGCTACTTCTTGAGGTTAATCAAAAGTATTGATTAGACTCTAACTTCCGCTGAAAGTAGAAATCATATCCTACTGGTTCTTTTGTCTTTTATAATACCTAATATATAGTGCCTTACAAAGAGCAACTTAGCATCCGTTTGCATAGTGCATGGTTTTACGTTTTCTGTTTTTCACTTGTACAACTAGCGTCACCATAGCTTTTGAAGCCATTCTCAACTTAGTTTCTTTAAGGCAGGGTTACCTTAAAGAAGATGAGAAGACTGAGGAGAAAGACCCCTATTTATTGACAAATTATGAATGCGTTGTAGCTTTTGACCTCTCAACATTTTTTGATTATGGATGACCAGCTAGACCTCCCTAAACAACTCCTTAAAGATGGTAGCTATTTTCTATCTCATCTTTTCAATAAAATTATCAGGCCCTTCAAGCTAGGAACTATTTCTTATATTTTGTTTGCATTCATGCTCTACCTTCAGTAGGACTAGGACTACCAAACCAGCTGTAGATATTCAATGCAAGCTTAAATGCAGCTAGGAATTTTTCATTCTTCGGCACCCACATGTAAATGACAGGATCCGATTCCCTGCTGCAACAAAAGAAGTGACTTTCAAGAAGCCAGGTCCAGGCAGTCATTCAATCATTTCAATAATTATTCTGTATTTAATATACAAGTCTTTCCACTAAGCACCAGGGATACAATAGTAAACAACATGGAGTTTATAATTTACAAGCCGTAGAAATAATAATGGTTTTACTATAGACCAAACAATGGTTGCTGCTTGTACTATTATCCAGTACTTACCTCCCTGTTGTCTTCCCGTCAGCATATTACATTTTCACTTGGCTTGTCAGGTCCCTGCTCCTTCCTTCACTTTCTAATTCGGCAATCCATTTTCCCATCTCTCATTTTTATTAAATCTGTTTGAAAATAGATTTTGCTCACATTTTCCAGTTTCCAACTACTGGCCAAAATTCATTTCCCTCTTTTTATAAGGGGCCCGCACTACTTGGCCAATTTAAGGAGCCATCAAAATCCTAGCAACAACAACAAAAAACCCAAAATGTTATTGAAGCTGACTTAATTGATAGTATTTTATGGATGTCCTTTGTGGTCAGAGGCCTTTATCCAAGCACCTTTCAAGAGTTTTCAAGTCATTAGGATCAAGGCTAGAGTATAAGTGACAATCATTTAAACGTCAAACATTACCTGAAGAACTCCATGCTAATATAGGTGTATTCTCGGGGACTGGTAGAAATCAGGTGGATTTTCTGAAAAATGTTTCTTAAAGGAGATGGACCCAGCTGAATTATAATTCAGGGAGCAGGGGTGGCATGAGCAATAGGTTGGGGTTATGAAAAAATCTGAAGCCTGGAGGACAAAAGTGCTGGTTTCATCTTCTTGGATAGTGAGCTTGGGCATTTGAATTAAATTTCCTGAGCCTCTATTTCCCTAATGTTCAGCTTTGGCACTATCAGGACACTTTCTGAATTGACCTCAATGAGCCTCTTCACATTTGGGGCTGTCTTCACTTGCAGTATTTCACACTTAAGAATGAAGTTTTCTCACTTTAGATACAAACATCTAAACTTCCACAACAGATCAACTAAATTGGTAGTTTACTACATTTTAAAAACGTATTTGCTTAAAAAAATTCCTTCAGAGGGTCTGATTTGTCCCCCATGGGATAATTGGCAATGTTTGTGAAGACATTTTTTGGTTATTACAAGTCAGAGACCCTGTAAAGGGTAGAATGCTGCCAAATAATGTGAACACACACGACAGCCTTCCACAGCAAATAAATGTCCATTAATAGCCAAGGTTGAGAAATTAATTAAAAGGATAATTTTCTATAGACAAAAGAAAGGTATGTGCAATGTTCATGCCTGCTAAAAATAAACATTGATTTAAAATAGCATGAGATAGCATCACATTAGCAAACTTTAAAAAAGTTATTAAGATAACAATTCTGGCAGAATTGATATTCATTGGCTCAACTGCCAAGAGCAGTGTAGCGTATTTATCAAACTCTTACAATGATTATTCCTGTTGACTCAGTTGGCAATTTCAGTCTAGAACTGTATGTTATGGAAATAATGTTAAATTGGGGAGGGGAATGGCTCACCAAAAATATTCGTCAAAGCTTTATTAATAATAGGAAAAACTGAAGACAATCAAAGGGGAATGGTTAAACACATCTCATTAAAGGAATGTTATGTAGCTATTCTCTACATGATGTTTGTTAGAAATTTGTAGTGAGATGAAAAATTATTAATGATACTGTATAAAGAAAAGGAGAAGGGCCGGGCGTGGTGGCTCACGCCTGTAATCCCAGAACTTTGGGAGGCCGAGGTGGGGCGGTCACAAGGTCAGGAGATCCAGGCCATCCTGGCTAACACAGTGAAACCCCATCTGTACTGAAAATACAAAAAATTAGCAGGCGTGATGGCGGGCACCTGTAGGCCCAGCTACTCAGGAGGCTGAGGAGAGAGAATGGTGTGAACCTGGGAGGCGGAGGTTGCAGTGAGCCGAGATCGTGCCACTGCACTCCAGCCTGGGCAACAAAGCAAGAGACTCCGTCTCAAAAAAAAAAAAAAAAAATAGGAGAAGATAATTGGAATATAGCATGATCACAACAAAGCAAAATAAATCAATGCCTGAAAGATTGAAAGAAATGTGAAACACATTCATATAAATTGATTTATAAACATTTGATTGACAACATTTCAATCACATTGTATAAGTCACATAATACATACATGGACACATCTCCACAATTATATTTTGTGGCATATACCATCCGAAATTTCTTTTACATATGTTAAGTTTTCCTGATTTAAGCATCTCAGAAGACAGGAGTTTACATTTTATTTTCTTCATCATATTAAGGATGTAGTTATATGTTATACGAGACTATTAAACAATCCAGGATTCTCTCATGCATTGTTGATGGGACTGTAAATTGATACAGCCTCTCAGGAAGTTACCTCATTGATGCGCATGTGCTTCAACACAGCAATCTCACATTATTCGAGAGACACAGTAAGAGAGCTAAGCAAAGCAGTATGTACAAAAATGTTTATATCGTAGTTTGATAAGGAAACTTTGGAAGCAGAGTAAGTGCCCAAAAAGAAATAATAAAAATAAATTATCCTACTATGCATTAACTAAACTTTTTGTAAGTAGAATATATTCACATATTAACTTTTACTATCAAAGTAATAAGGGCTTTTCAAAAAGCCATTGGCAGAGATGAGTAGTATACACTATCAGCTTTAGCAGACTTGTGATGCTCAAGCTAGTTTAAATATCTGCTGACACCCTAGGACTTTTGAAACCTAAATTTAATGTGTTCTTATCTATGTATTTATTTTATTTAATAAAAACTAACAAATATTAAAACACATTTGTACACAGAAGAAAGAGGCATATCCTAGCTAGATTAGTGGTAAAATCACTTAAGCTTATCCAAAAAATAATGGAATTAAATTTCATTTGTTTTAATTGTAACCGATTGTCATATACCCTGCCTAGATGAACTTCCCTATTTCTGGGAGCTTGTGTTTCTCAAGACAACCTGTGCCATCTCTGGACAATTTCAATTATGAATTTTTTTTCATAGTAATTCCAAATTTGCCATATTGATTTTCCTTACCTCTATTTCAAAAGTTTATTTCTTGTAAACAATTTTCAAGTTGCAAGCCAGACTCCCTGCTTATCTCCTTCCATTGAAAGAAGAAAAAGTACACCATCAGGCTGTGTGAGGTGAAAATTTGGCGGAGCATCAGCATACCTTTCTTGCCCTGCATGCACTTAAAAATAACTAAATATCTAGCCACTACGCCCTCACACTCCGCTATTCTTAAGCTGTAGTTCACAATCAGTCTCCTCTTTTCATCACTCCTGATATCCTGATATCCCTACCCCAGGTACTTTTCAACTATCCATTTCTTATCTCGTATTAACTTCTTATGGAACATTCAAACACATCAGAAACCCCAACCCATCCTCCTATTCAGCAGGAAAAGCTTAACTCTTGCATTCCTGGAAGGTAGAACCCATCTGACTTGAGCATTGTCATCTTTCTTCCTCATGACAAGAAACAACTCAGAATTTCTCTTTTTCTGTCCAAGATAAGGCCTCCTCCATGTGGTCTTAATGCCAATTTCCCTTGTTGCATTCAGTACAGCCTTCCTCCATAGTATTCTTGATCCCACTTCCTCTTGCCTGGCTCCATCATTTGAGATAATGGCTGCATCTCTGCAAACCTTCCATCTTTCTTACATTATTCGCTCTGACCTCTTACAATTAATATATTCAACAGCCTCCTATTTTTAAAACGAGAAAAGTCTAAAAACAAAAACTTCCTTAAATTTTCTTTACCTAAAGCTGTTGTCTTCTTTTGTTCTTTCCTTTGTCATCAGCACTTATTTCACCAGTGTTTTAAGAGCTTGTGTGCACGTAATACTCTTCTATGTAGTTAGAGTGGAGCTAGACATAAAAACATATGACATAATCTCTGATTTAAAAAGTTTAATCTATTTTTGGAAACAAGAAACTTCCTGGGGGGGGGGGGGGGGAAACTGCCTCCACTTGCTGTCTGCACTTTCTCACCTTCTCGTCAATCAGATCCATCACATCCTCAATCAAATTTCCACTTCCAGCATCATCAGGGATATATTGATTCTTAAATCCGAGACGTCTTCTCAGTTCTCATCCTCTGGCCTTTCTTCCTTTAGAGATTGCCAATGATTGAAAAAGTGTTTTCATAGGTATGATCAAAATTGATACAATAGCTCTGTAGAAGAGATATTCCACCACAACCCTAATTCCCCACCTTTATTTATCAGATGAGGCTCAGAGAGAGTCTCAATTTGTCCAAGGTCACCCAGCAAGTGCATAACAGAGCCTGGACTTGTTCCCATATTTTCAGACTCCAAAGCCACCATACTTCTTACTCTACCCCAGGTGCCTTCCATGGCTGACTAAATGAATGACTGGATGCATCTATATCAATCATGCATGCATACAGCATGCAGAATCTTTGAAAACATTTTTCTTTCTTTGATCTAATCTGACAGCACTTCATGCAGCCCTAGATATGGAATTACTATCTAGTAAATGTTGCTGTCGAAGTTGCCATACAAAGTACATGGCTGACCTTAGGTACCTGAGTGGGACTGATGGAACATCGATGTGCAGACAGAATAAATGCTGTCTTCAGGATTTCTGTCATGAACATACGTTACATGTAAACCAGCTTTATAATTAGGATCTTTTGGTGCCTGAGTAACTCAACAACTGTACTCTGAAAAGCAGATAAACCTCATTTTATTGTATTTCACTATTAGAGAGTAATGTTTCAGTGAAGTACTAATTTACAAATAATTACTTTTATTCAAATATTTTTGAGTAATCAAGTAAATTGGAGAATCTTAAATGCCCAGACTAAATTCACTGCTCAACTTATAAAACCTTTAATTGATGGATCAATTCCCATCATGTTATAGTCTAATCTTTTTGAAACTCTTATGACTCGTATCATCTAAATGTCTAAATCAGTGATGCTTCTTCCTTTCTTATAAAAATCATGAACTCAGGTTATCTGAAATTGCTGCCTTGTCTAATTTACTTGCAGGTAACTTTTTTAAAAAAAAAACAAAAACTGCCTACATCTGTTGTTTCAGGAAAATTGCTGTCTTAAAAAGGTAACTCTCCACCTGCTTTTTCTAAAGAGGCATATGCACATCTGGGTTTTTATCTTCAAACAATCTCTTGCTTATAACCCTAATTAGTCCAGTCATTTACTTTCATTTGTTGCCAGCCTCTGAACATTTTACTGCCATTTGAAATGTTTTCTGAAACTTGCTGCTTATTGTCTTTCTCTAGTCTAATATGTAATCTTTCCTTAATTTGGCTTATTTACATAGCTTTCTTCCTACTTCACAATTTCTTCGTAAATGGATATTTTTAAATTTCTTCCATATGTCTGCATAACTTGTCTGAGATCTCTGTTAGGTATTTATTTGTGTGAACTACTGCCTTTTTCTTTCTTTATACTTCCTTGGATAAATCCACCTTCATTTTGTTCTACTTTTGAAGAGTTTATGATTAAACTCAGTAAAATCTTTATGTGTTCAATGTTAGTCTATAAAAGAAACTTTCACTTACTAGAAACCCAACACATGCACAACATTGTGCTAAGCTATAGGATAAAAAATCCAGGCAGAAGGAAGACCATGAAAACAGAATGTAACACAAGAGCTCTTATATTTAGGAAAAATTGAAATGTAACAGGGTAGACAGGATGTCTAAAAAATCAATTCAAAAGAATATGTAAAGCCAGGAATGGTGGCGAATACTTGAAGTCCCAGCTACTGAGGAGGCTGAGGCCGGAGGATGGCTTGAGCCCAGGAGTTCAAGACCAGCCTATAGAAGAGCAAGAAGAAGGAGGAGGAGGAGGAGAGGGAAGAGGAGGAGGAGGAGAGGGAAGAGGAGGAGGAGGAGAGGGAGGGGGAGGAGGGGGAGGAGGAAGAGGAGAACATAGCAACCAAATTTAAATTGATTCCCTATGAACTCTGAGGGAATAAGCGGTGATGAGTTGAATTCATGAAGGACAGTTCTTGGGAATGATAAGAGAAGTATATGGAATGTCAGTGGTCCAGCTGGTGGTGGCAGAAGTATTCTAGCTAAAGGAAATGGAACAGATGTAAAACTAAGCAACTTGTTCAGACAATATCCAATTTGTTGTTGGCTGGATAAGGGAATCAGAGTCAAAAATAAAACAGCAGGGTAAAGTAGGTGAGACTAGAAGACAAGACAGGTGTTTATCATTTCTACTTTGTGTGGTTTAATTCTGATTCTTGTCAGTTAGGTGTGCTGCAGACATTTTCACCAAGTTTCTGGCTTGTCTTTTTTTTTCTTTAACATGATTTGATGAGCATAAATTCTTAATTTTAGAGTAGTCAAATTTATTAATCTTCCCAAAATTAGTACTTTTGTATCATGTTTAAGAAATCCGGCCAGGCACAGTGGCTCACGCCTATAATCCCAGCACTTTGGGAGGTTGAGGAGGTCAGGAGATGCGGGCGGATCACAAGGTCAGGAGTTCAAGACAAGCCTGGCCAATATGGTGAAAACCCATCTCTACTAAAAATTCAATGATTAGCCAGGTGTGGTGGCATGCACCTATAGTCCCAGCTACTCGGGAGGCTGAGGCAGGAGAATCGCTTGAACCCTGGAGGCAGAGGTTGCAGTAAGCCAAGATTGTGCCACTGCACTCCAGCCTGGGCAACAGAGCAAGACTCCATCTCAGAAACAAAACAAAACAAATTCTCTGTACCTAAGGTTAGAAAGACATTTACCTGTATTCTTCTAAGGATTTTTTAAGTTTAGCTTTTGACATTTAAGTGCTTAATCCATCTGTAGTCAGTGTTGATGATCCACACTTTTTCCTAGCTCAACTTATTCAATGATCTCTCCTTTCCCCAGTGATCTACAATATCCCCTCTGACATAAAGAAAAAGGTACACAAATTTACCTCAGGTCCTCTCTTCTGTTCCACTGGTCAATTTATAAAGTAGTGTCCCTGGCCATTGACACTTTTTTTTCTTTTTTTTTGAGACGGAGTCTTGCTCTGTCACCCAGGCTGGAGTGCAGTGGCACGATCTTGGCTCACTACAAGTCCTGCCTCAGCCTCCCGTGTAGCTGGGACTACAAGCGCCTGCCACCACACCCGGCAATTATTATTATTATCTTTTTTAGTAGAAACAGGGTTTCACCTTATTAGCCAGGGTGGTCTCGATCTCCTGACCTCGTGATCCGCCCACCTCAGCCTCCCAAAGTGCTGGGATTACAGGCGTGAGCCACCGCGCCCGGCCAACCATTGACAGTTTTAAGTACCACCTTAATTATAATAGCTTTATAGTATGTTGTTATGTTTGGTACAATATTAAATCTATAGATCAATTTGGATACAATAGGTAGTTAGGTAGACAGACGGATGAGTCTTGAATGGATGTATGATGATAGTATTCATAAACTCATGATTATAATTAATCTAATTCTATATACTTGAAGTCCAAAGATTACAGTGGATAGGGAGTAAAGGGGATTTACTGAGTGCACCTTTGGTAAGGTGAGCATTTTTTTTTAAAGCCAGGTCATATTTTAGATTATATAATGACATTGAGGGAAATAAAGTAAACACAAGAAATCTGCAACAGCCAAATCAAAATTAGACACATCGACAATTCATTTGAATAAACCGCAATTCTGAGAAAAACCTATTACCTGTGTTGTAGTCCACATTACTTGAGAGCATGGACTACATATGCCCAGCTTATAAAGCAATTTCTGGTGAACAGTAACCACTAAATATATTTGAGGCACAAATGAACAATGAAATGGTGGACAGAGTACGTATTTTTCATTTGAATATTTACTTCTGTTTTATAGACAAAAATTCTTGGCCAGGCATAGTGGCTCATGCCTGTAATCCCAGCACTTTGGGAGGTCAAGGCAGGTGGATCAACTGAGGTCAGGAGTTCAAGACCAGCCTGGTCAGCATGGAGAAACCCCATCTCTACCAAAAATACAAAAATTAGCCAGCTGCGCTGGTGCACTCCTATAATCCCAGCTACTAGGGAGGCTGAGGCAGGAGAATTGCTTGAACTTGGGAGCAGAGGTTGCAGTGAGCCAAAATTGCAGCACTGCCCTCCAGCCTGGGTGACAGAGCGAGACCCCATCTCAAAAATAAATAAATTAATTAAATAAAATAAAAATAAAAATAAAAAAATTATTTAGTTAAGAAAAAAAAAAAGTCTGCATTTACAAGTCCTTGCAGCTAATCAAATTATACTTCTGCATTATCATGCAATCGCATTAACGGTCAATGGCATTTATCAACAGTCCAGTGGAAGGGACACATTGTGCTAGATCCTGGGAGGAGCTATGAAAGAAGATACATGAGTCAAGCAGGAATGGCCCCTGTTGTTCTAATTTTCACTCAAGCTGAGAATGCAAAATGAACAAAAGAGAAAATGTCACAACACTTAGAGTAATAAGTGTAAACAAAGCCAGCACAAACAGCATGTATGGGTACTGAGAGAATGTGGGCAAGGCACCAGGTGCTCCTTTGGAAGTGAGAGGCAGTGGAGCTCCCGTGAGAGCTTTCTCATGCTGTTGAAGGAGTCGTCGTGTCTTCTTTTTTTTTTTTTTTTAAAACTGTGGTCACAGCCCATTGTAGAGTCATGATTAACATTCATTTAAATAGATAATATCATATTATCTGTATGATTCTAATTCTATATTATCTGTATGTCTCTATATATATGTAAATATATAGTATGTGTATTTAATTTTACCTGTAATGTATAGACATCTTTATTACAGATTTAATCATTACTTATTGTTACAGAAATAGAAGATAATCTCACAGGTAGAAAATAGAGTGCCTGCATGGCATATACTAAAACTAAGAAATAAGTGCCAGTTTATTAAACTTTAATTTTGGTTACTTTTACGGTTTCATATTTGTAGTTATGTGCTGGGTTGTAATAGAAACTGTGTTTCTTACTGTCAACTGGTCCAACAGGTTTGAAAGCCACAGCAAATTGAGAAACTAAAGGGTCTGCATGGCCAGCTGAAGAGGAGGCCAGAACAAGAACCTCCCCTCCTTTCTGTCCTGTACACATACAGTGATAACTCCTCAAGGCCAGGCAGTAGTCACCCTCTGATAGGCATATATTTTGTTGCCTTGTCTTTTCAGATTTGCAGTCAGATGACAATCTTTGTTTAAAACAACTTCCCCCATTTCTTATAGCTATTTGCAAAGCTGGGAATTTCTGCTTGTGGCTTCCCAAATATTTATAGCTCCTCCATCAGTTTAGAAGTTGTTGTCCCATCTTTTTAAGTCTGAATTCTACCTACTCAAATTAAAGCAACCTTCTTCAGCAACAATGTGGGGATCCTGTTATCCTTGCCTTCTCTGTCATTTCATCTAGCAGAGCAATGTTATGATGAGCCCTGTAGGCACAAGTGTATCTCATCCTGTCATTTCTGAGATGTGTATGGTTTATTTTAACTATACGATGTAGAAGGAGCTTATATTCATTAAATGTAGTGCATAAGCAATTTTGCTATCCTCTAAGAGTAAATCTGTAATTATTCTGTAACAACTGTCTTGCATCATTTCTCTTCTAGATAAGCTTTGTAAGTTTACAAAATTGAGAAAACATTTGAACTAATAAAGTTGAAATTGTCAGCACTTTTCCTCCAGTGCTCATTTGTCAAAGTTATTCAAACAATGAAAAATAAATCTTTGCAGAAACAGGAGAAATGGATTCTGTGTATGAAACCCAGTTGTGTTGGATTTTGTTTCAGTTCTTTTTTTTTTTTTTACTGTGAGCAAAAGAAGACAATTCAACCCATGTAAAGTCAGTTTTACAGCTCAATCCTGAATATTTCAAATAAGCACATAGTTAGCAGGTATCTGCCAAATGAGGCACAACCTTGAAGACAGTCAAAGAGTTGGAGCCCAGATCCAACAAAAAGCAGGAGGTCAATAGGTTAGAGGCCTAGTGCCTGATTGTTACCATTGTTGGATATCTCTAACTTCAATGAGAACTCTCTGTACTACCAGACTTCATGTGCTCCCATGTGAGCAGGAAATTGCTCCTGTAGGTGGCGAGCAGAACATGAAGCTCCAATTATGTCTATAATCTGTTACAGGGGAGAATGGCAGAAGCAAATAGTGCATGGGATAGTGGCTCTTAAGGAAAGCTAATATACTTGAGTAACTAGAAGGTGCTTTGCAATTTTATTATTTATTTTCTGTAGAAAGAGAGGTAGAAAATAAGGAGAACTTGAAATAACATTAAATTTATTCTGGACAAACTAGCCAAATGCATTTTATTATACTGAAAGGTAAAGTTTTGAGGTGATTAAAAATTAGGCATCTTCCTAAGCATATATTCTATTCACAAAGGATCAAGCCTTTTCTTTCCTTTTCTAAACGGAGCTCATGAACATTCATAACAGAAGGTATTTCATAATTCTTTTTTATTGTTTTCCATGCTCGCGAGACATTTCATCATACTGAGTGGCCCATGAATATCCTCCAGATTGTCCTTGAGATAGTCTCAACATACCAATATTCACAATAATACCAATATTCACAATAATATCTTCATTTTCATCTCTGCAATAATCTAACTTGGATGGCAACCTCCTCTCAAAGATGTGGTAGGTACATCATCAGAGCCTTTTATTCTGTTAAGATGCACCACGATCTCTCTGAATTTAGGAAATCTGGGTTGCCTAATAAGAAAACATGAATTATTCTCCACAAACTAAGTTGGTTTGGTAAATTCATTATTGGCACTAAATATATAAATGCTTACAAGAAAAAGGCAATCTTCTCTATGAGTTATTTGTTGGTTTTACAGATAGTCTTCTTCTCTTGTTATATAGAGGTTATTGTGTAGTTAAGGATTAAAATTATATAACGTTATAAAAACTGCTTAATGTCCTTCATTTTTTATTAAACTTTCTTTGAAGGTTTCAAACTCCATGACAAGATTTTGGAGGAAACACAGAATATTCTAATTTTGAATTTACTGTACTAGGTATAAAAAATGTAATATTTGATAGGAAAGAATTCATCCAGTATCTCCTTTGTTATTGGAGAGCACTTTGACATCTACATTCATAATTTACAGGAGAAATGAGCAGTACCTACCACTGTAGTTCTATAAATAAATTGACAACTAACAGGGAGCATTGCTTCTTGTTAATTAAGAACCACTTAAGAATGGGCTCTTGACTTTCTATAGAGTGTTGTAAATCTTCTCTTTACGGTACACGATTCTTGTGTTTAAAGAAAACACACATCTGTGTTTATATCAGATGGTACGTTGTAGACATTTCCTATTATTATTCATTCTTCCGTCCATTGCTACAGATGTTATAAGTATCTTTTACACTTCTCCCCTCTCCCACAGGCTAAAAACAGAAGCTAGTATTAAACATAACAGTAAATGAAGAGGCAGAGAAAAGTTGAAGTGAAAACCAGGTGCAAAATAAGATTAATGTTGTCCTTCTACCACTTGCTTACCTCAACAAACAACAAACTTGCAGTGAGTACAAAGCTATTTTTTTCATAGATAACTACAAAAGAGAAATCAATTCTTTCATCAATTAGAATTTATATAGTATCATATGCACAGAGGATTGCTGGCAGGCTCATTATCCTGGTTAAAAACGTCTGATGTCTTTTTCCAGTCCTTATTTAGTTCTAAGAGTTGTATTAACCTCATAATGAAAAAACATTTGAGTCATATTTTCTGATTCAGTATTTAACTTAACAGTGTTATATGGAACCAAGTAAGAGGGTACAGATTTCATTACCAAAGAATACACTGACAATATACTACCCAGAAAAAAAAGCTTTAACAGAAGGACTCGGTATTACTCTACCTATACAGTGGTTCCAATCAAGAGGTAGTGAGGCCATATCTGGTAACATTCCCCAGTTCCTACACCATCCTCTTTACTCTAGGAAAAGGCCAAGGATGTAGAGTATGCCCCTTTCTCAGCTTCACTGATTTACTGAACAATAGTTATGCAGAGTCTATAATGTATAGAATTTCTCCTATGGATTTTAGTACCTCAGGGATTTTATTTTCTGCACTACTTTCTTTTCATAACTTCAAGATCATGAAGAACTTAGAAAAAATAATTATCTTACCAAAAGATTGTGAACTGCAGACTTGAGAATAGATCTTGGATTATTCTTCATAAAATCCTTTATAATAAGGAGAAAATAGACTCAAGTTTACCTCTCATTGTAGGCCTAGACCTGGAGTACCAAATATATATATGTTTTTGTTTGTTTGTTTGTTTTGTTTTTTTGAGATGGAGTCTCCCTCTGTCACCCAGGCTGGAGTGCAGTGGCAGGATCTTGGCTCACTGCAAGCTCCACCTCCAGGGTTCACACCATTCTCCTGCCTCAGCCTCCCGAGTAGCTGGGACTGCAGGCGCCCGCCACCACGCCCAGCTAATTTTGTTTTTGTATTTTTAGTAGAGACGGGGTTTCACCGTGTTAGCCAGGATGGTCTCCATCTCCTGACCTCATGATCCACCCGCCTTGGCCTCCCAAAGTGCTGAGATTACAGGCGTGAGCCACCATGCCCAACCACCAAGTATTTTTTAAGGATTCCTGAGGAAAATAGAAGCAAAGTACAGTTTTCTTAAACCAAACTTATATCTAATTGGCCAGTGAAAAGATAATGGTTGACTTTAAAATGGTTTCACATAACTAACATTTTCTAAGGTTTACTCTAAGAGAAGAAAAGAGAAATGACACCACATAAGATCACAGAATAAAAGACTTGTGTCACTGGGGTTCTGTTCTTGGAAATTAATAGGTTCCAAAATCAAGCAAGATGATTAATACCAGCTTTCGTTTGATCTATAAGCCACAGTGATGGGCACAGCATGACCCTGACTTTGTCTGGCATTGTGATTTAATGAAAAGAGAAAGCTTAGAAAAAAACAATGAAGGAAAAGAAACACAAACCCTTCTGTATTGGACCAGAGACTTCTTGATTGATGTGGAAAGCTTTTGATTTCTAAATCTTGATCAGCTTTGGTTATGCGGATATTTTCTTTCCAAGATAGCAGGATGCAAGGTGTTAGGTTTTTTAAACGCAAGGGATAATTTTATAGAAGGAAAGTGATAGATAGCTTCACATTTTCTAAAGGAAATGCCATTTGCAAAGATATAAATAATAATGCTGGGGAGATTGGGGGAAAGTAGATGTGCTAATTGTGGGTATACTTTTATGATAAAATCACTATGAAATTTTGGTTAAAAAATAACAGTTTTGCAAGACTGTTTGTAAGGCTGGGTTAGATGATGGCTAAGGCTACAGAATACACTAGTTTGAGTGAATGTACCAACCACAATGTATCAGGGCTCAAGGTCTGATGGAGATGAGACTGAAAAATCTGAAAAATTAACCTTCATAGGTCTCTTGTCTGTATGCCTCATTAACCCAAAGCAATGGATTCAGACCTGGAAGTTATATTCCACTGGGGTTGTGATCACTTTGTGGATGTGAAAGATGGAATATCCAAACCTTTATGCTAAAGGTTAAAACCACTGTGGAAACCAGCACCCATCAGGAAACCACCCTGGAATCACCGCCACTGTTTGTCTTAAGATTCTTACCCTTGTTACTTACCACAGCTCAGAAAACTGCTCCAAGATGGTTTACGCCCATCAAATCACCTGAACTTCTACTTCCACCTCTCACTTACTCCTCTCATGGCCCCCACCTTCATTCTGCACCCTGGGCACTTCAGTCTGAGCCTGATCCAAGGTGATTTGTCTGTCCTGCCTAATTGTGCTTACAGAGATTTTTTCAGAGACCACAGTTTCTTCCCTACTCTGTGCAGCTCCTCTCCAAGGAATTTCTTAAATCAAAACAAATGGGGATGTATTTTACCAAGGACTTCTCTATCTTTTGATGGGATATTCACATCTGCCTCAATGGCTATTCTTAGCATGTTTTTGTATTTTTGTCATTCACTCATTCTTTTTCGTATTTACTGAGTATCTGCTATAGGCTCTAGGCTTCCTGTCAGAGTTAAAGACACAATCCACCCTCTCTGGCAGAATTTAACCTGGTGAGACAAACAGCCAACTTAAAGATTATGGTATGTGAGTAACAAGTGCTTTGATAAATACAGACAGAGGGGCTATGGGACCACTTAAACCAGCCTGCCTGATAGCAGATTTAAAGGTCATACAGTATTCTTTTTATAGGCAAGTTTTATCCCTGGATCTCTTGGTATTATTCATTCAAAGACGATTGATTGGTTGTCTACAGTGAGTCAGACAGTGTTCTATGTGCTATTAGTTTAGTATTGAACAAAACATTCATGCCTTCACGGAGTTTACATTCTAGTGGAGTCAAAGTTCTTCTAGATAACATCTGAATACATGAAATGTAGAATAGAGAAAATAATGATATATGCTAAAGAAAAAAATAAATCAGGGAAGAGGAATATAAAATGTAAGAGAAACTTCAACATACTAGGACATCCAGGGAAGAACTCCTTCAGTAAGTGACTTCTGTGTTATTATTTGAAAGATGTGAATGAGCTGTGCTACTTTCTGAGGGATAAGTGTTCCAGACAAAGGGAATAAATGCAAGAGGTCCCATAGCAGGACAGAGCCTGGAGTGTCAAAAAATAGTGAGGCCCTTGGCTTCAGAGAATCAGTTGGTGAAAATCATTCTCCTCTTAAATAAGAGGAGGTGCATTCCCTTCCCTATCCAGTTTCAGGACTTCAGCATCCAAGGGAATAGAGATGCTGTGATCAAGGACAGCAATGTGAGAGGGCAGAGCCCTGCCTCCCAGTCCTGGCCTCAGTTGGTCACCTTCAGTCTGGAATCCTTACTCTGGGTATCATGTGATCTACATACCTCTTCCACGAAGGCAGCAATCTTAATAGAAAACCAGAAGAAAATCAGTTACCTCAGGCACATTTAAGGAAAGATACAAAAGTGATTGTATACCCTATGTATTTAATTTTCTATCTCTTTATCCCCCCTCCCCCGAGGTTCTTTCTCAGTCCATCATTGCCTTGCACTTGCACAGGAAGTCACCGTGGAATTTCAATGGAAAAACTTTCTACAGGACCTAAAACAATTAGAGTTAAGAATTCAGTCCTCAGGTATCTTTGACCTCAAATTGGGCCATCATCTTAGAAAACGTCTCAAAGAGGAACACCAATGAAACTCTAAGAAAACTCAAAACCAAACACACACGTGCACACACACACACACAGGATGAGAAACAAGCCAAAATCCTAGACAAAAGACAGCACCCTCCTAGCTGCCTCTGAGGCAGTGTTTCTGAACCTTTCAACAATTACAGACCCTTTAGAGAACTGAACAAAAGATATGGTACCTGGCTCAGGAAAGTGCATGTTTTGAATTCAAGGGGGTTATATAATCCCATGAAACAGGATGGCTCCACGGAATTGGGATTCCAAATACCTACTTTGAAAGTAAAAGTCCCTCCTTTTTTGAAAGAGCTAAAAATTTCTCATATTTAGATTTGTTAACATCTTTTCAAACTTCGAAGGTACAGCTTTACTGTCTCCATTTACTATAAACATACTATAATTTACAATTCAGTAATCAGAATCCAATGCCCCTCCTGACATCAGAGAAAGCAGAAGGCTGGAGCTTGGAAAAGGAGCTAGTGACAGAATTCAGTTCAGATTCTCTGCCTTTGGAGATGTTACCATCAAACAGCCGCAGGAGGTCCCCTTCGGGCACAGTCTCCATGACCCTTTGCCAGTATCTCTGTGACCCTGCTAGGAGCCCTGGCCCCAGGAGGAGAAATGCTGAGTTATGCAAACAAATCTAGTCATTTTAAAAAGAAGCTTTTTTTCCACTCTTTGTATCAGTAGGTGTTCTTCTGTCCTACCATTTATTCATTGCACTCACCTGGAATGGCCTCTAAAATCTCTTTGTAAGCACTGAAGCTCTGTTCCAGCATGTAAAGAAGGAAATTAAGGAGAGAAGGAAGAAGATGATTCTGCCTGCTGATATTTTTCTCATCTGTGTACCTGCTAATCTACCAACAGCCCTGTGAATTTGAGCTTAAACACTGAAATATATATTTACATATATATTTTTATATATAATACAGATTTACATATATGTATATTCTCATAAAATATAAATCTTCACTACTGGGAAATGGTCCAGAAGACAGAAGAATTTACATATGCATATACACATTGCTTTTTGTTTTTGTATCAGAAAAAAAAAAAAAACAGGTGCTGATATTTTAATAAACTGCAAAATGCTTCTCCCACTCTTTTCCTGTTCCCACACACCCTCTTCTCTAGCTGTACTGGTTTGTGAACTCCTTGTTCTCACCAAAGGAGTTAGCAAGGAAGGAAATGGTAATTTGTTTAGGTTGATAGAAATCAACAAGCAGTTGGTTTGACAAGCCAGTTCTCATAGCTTCTACTCATTAGGATGTGACACATTTGTAACCCATGGTATTAGAGAGGTGAACAGTTTTTTTTCCCCCAACAAATGTATCCCCAGTGCCTTTAAGAGTGAACTGTGTTACCATCAGGGAAGTGGGTCAGGCCCTAGAGCCAAGAACTAGGCCCCTAGGCACAAAACAGTCTTCCTCTCCTCTGATGCGACTCAGGGCTCAGCCGGCTTAAGAAGTACTCCGTCACCAGCAGAAGGGAGAGGGGGAATCTTCTGATAAGGGTACCCATGCTCCAGTTCCTTTAGTAATCCACAGCTCTCTGGAGATCCTTCTTGTTCTTAATGAGGACAACTTCATCAGAGAAATTCTTAGCATGCTACAGAAAAACACCACAGCCATGGAAACCAGGAAAACAACTTGGTGAATTTCTTACTGGACATCCCTAGAGAGTCCGTGAGGTGTGACGCAGGTCCTGCACAGGTTATGCCTATGCAGCATCATGGATTATACAGTCAACCCCTCCCCACACAATGAGCAGGGGCTCTGAATGAGAACAATGCCTGGAGACATTTTTTATTATCATGACTGGCGACAGGGGTGCTACTGGAATCCAGTGGGTAGGGGCTAGGGTTGTGGCTCAACATCCCACATTGCACAGGACATCTCCCACAAGAAAGAATTATCCAGCCCCAATAGTACAGAGGCTGAGAAATCCTGTGTTAGAGGGAGTGAGGGGGTGGAGATTTAGGAGATGAGAAAAAGCAGAAGTGGGAGAGCAACATACAGCGGAGGGCTGTAGAGGTGGTCCAAAAGTTTGGCCTTTTCAATCAAACCTCAAAGGCTCTGGTGATTTCAAAATAGGGTGGGGATGTTTTTGATTGAAAATTTCATTCCTGAATCAGACAATAGTATCAATTTGCTGTTAAAAATTGGAGTTGTCTCCTAGGGCTGCTGGAAGTTAACAACTGCATTCTCCAGGCGAGTCTCTCCTTTCCTGCATGTATGTAGGTACTAAAGAGAAGGGCAACACAAACCCAAACACGTCATCTGTCTGGAAGTAGGCAGTGTATAAATTGCAAATGAATAAAACCTGGGTCCTTTGTGCCGTAGACAACGCTGATAAAAAAGGTTACACATCCTTCTTTGCGTAAAACACACTATCGACAACTGTGGGCTTAAGATAGATGAGCTGTCTCCCACCCCTCAAGACTGAAGCACTGAGTCTGAAAAATTTCCTCAGGAGGATTTCTCAGGAGTTGCTTTTCAAGGGACAAGCCCAGGTCCATGTAAAGAATCCCCTTCCCTCTTCTCTACACACCACCCTGGGAGAATTTACTGAAAACAGAGGGCAGGGGTGGGAATGTGGGGGGTGGGAGTGCACACATGTGTGTGTGGAGTGTGTGCATGCATTTTACTTCCTGTGACTTTTTGTACTTTACAAGCAGATCATGCTCTGCCAGTAACGAGAGTGTTCCACCTCAGCACCCTCATAAGGAGAGAAGTTGGATCTGATGACTTCCAGGGCCTTTCCAGCTGTACCACTTCTGGATTCTATGTAGGCAATCATTTCCTGCCTGCAGAAGGCTGCATCCTCTGCTTCCTGTCTTCAGTGGCCTTGTGGGAACTTCACCCACACGGTAGGCTGCTCTGTGTGTGACAAGGACAGGGATGGAAGAGCACACAGGCCATCCGTTTCTGTCATCCCATTCTTGCTTTGAAGTAATGCTTTCTATTCCTTCTCAAGATTATGAGAAGGACTTTAATGGGCTGATTTTATGTGAAGATCCAATGATAGTAAAACAAATTCTAGTCAGTGCATTACTTACAGGGTCATTCTACAGAAGCTGAGGCTGTTTCTAAAACAGTCCCCAGAATAGCTTAAAAAATACTAGAGATTCTAAAACCAGATCATTTCCTGATGAAAACACGAGGCCTGTTCAATTTTTAATCCTTTTTGAAATCAGCAAGGTTTTTCTTTTTCCCACAAAGGTATTTATAATGAAGTCCTTGAATTTGCCCCTTGGACACATTTACAGGTTGTGCCTAGTTTCCTAATTCTTTTCATCAGGCCTCCATAGCCTAAATCGTGGTAACTGTCTTTTGGTGAACTAGGACACTTACTCCTATTTGTCTGACAAATACATGGCATCAAATATTCATCATTTAAATGCAATTAAAATATAAAATCATGAGAACATCATAGCAATTATTTAAATTGCACCAGTTTTAATTAAAGGATTAGGGCAATGGGGAATCTGAAACAGAATGTAATGCACAATGAAGAGGCCATATTTCTATGGGTTGTTAATAATTTAAAGGCTTTCTGACTTTAAAGATAAGAGGCATGCCTGTGTATTTGTCACTAATAAGTACTAATGACACTGGAGAAGAATGCAAACATGAGTAAAAAATATAAAAACTTAGATGTACCAAAAGATTAAAAAATTTACTTGCCCAGTGAAACACTCAACAGTCCTCAATTCTACCAGATGAAAAGCAATATATCAGAATAAAACCTTTAGTATGAATGGAATATAGAATTCAGCTATGTTGTTAGGAATCATATCTTCACTTTAAAGAATTCTTGCATATATATTTCTATTTTACTAGGATGATCTTAATTTCTGTATGGATGTGGGACTTGTGAGACTACTTTAATTTGAATGTTTGGAATTGATCTGAGATGCAGTCTGTGAATGATAAAACCTAAACACGTGTCTGAAAACTTTAAAATTCATTGGCACTTTCTTTATTCAGCTGGCCTGCAAAATGACTCCATATAAATTACATTGCTATATGTAAATTGTTTGAACTTTAGCTGCCACGTTCCATATAAACAAACAGCAGCTATAAACAGTGTTAAGTGAAGCAAAAACTGGTTTCCCTATGGAGGCTCAAAATGTGAAGCCTCTCGTGAATTTTAGCCTCATATACTTCTAAAATCAACATCTCTTTTCATAGTTTTAATTAAAGTTATCGGTGCTTAATGTAATGTAAAAAATATCCATGCTCGTTTGCTACCCGAGGCATATGTGAAGCACCTATATCCTATGCAGGTACGCATTGGTTCTCACTTGGACCAACTTCAAATTGCGGAAGGGGTAATTGGGCATTATGTGTATCTGCTCCAGTGGACGCGTAGACCTTCAGATAATTTTTTTGAACAAACAACTTGGGGGATCACCTGCTCTAACTTTCTAGCTTTTAGCGTAATGATGATGATAATAATAATAATAATAACTAAGCCACCTATATAAGATAGTGATTTAGATCAACACCACCCCCCACAAAAAAAAATGAGTATCATCTATCTAATTTTAAATTTTCCAGTAGCCATATTTTTAAAGTAAAAAAAAGTGAAATTAATGCTAAAATATATTTTATTTAGTCAAACATAGCCAAATCATTATTTCAACAAGTAATCAATATAAAAACTATTGAATTATTTTTTCATAGCTAGTCTTTGAAATTCAGTGTGTATTTTACATATGCAGCACATCTGAAATTGTAGTATAATGGTAGCCCTCCATTTCAAGTGCTCAGTAGTCACATATGGGCAGGGACTACTGTTTTGAAAGTGCAACTGTAGGTTTTCAAAGTGGGCTGGAATGGCTTTTTGGTAATAAAGGAATAAAAAACCTGGGGAAGGTTAGTGTCACCGCCCCAGAGCATTGAGTAGCTCCAGAGATTCAGACAAAACCATGAGAATTAGATTTTTTAAAAATTTGTATAAAGTTGAAGGATACAAGTGCAGCTTTGTTACATGGATATATTGCCTAGTGGTGAAGTCTGGGCTTTTAGTGAAGTCATCATCCAAACAATGTACATTGTACCCATTCATTAGTTTCTCATTCTCTTCCTCCCACTCTGTCACCCTTCCTTATATATTAGTTCACACTCTATATCCATGTGTAGAAAATTAGATTTTTGTGGCTGGTTGTAGGGACAATGTTTCTAGAAGAAGGCATAAATATGTTGTGTTATCATACAATGGAATACTTGCAATGAGAATGCATGATCTCCAGCAACATGCAGCAATCAGGATAAATCTTACAAATATAATAATACTGAGTGAAAAAAGAAACCAGACACAAAAAGTACATCTTTTTTGCATCCAATTATGTGCAATGCAAAAACAAAACACTTAAAACCAACCTAAGGAGTAAGAAGTCAAGATAGCAATATCTTTGGTGCAGGGCAGCGACTAGAAGGAGGCACAGGGGGCTTCTGGGTGCTGATAACGTTCTGTTTCTTTAACCAAGTGTGTTTCTTGTGTGAAAATTCCTTGCATTATACACTTATAAAATACTTACTTGTGGCTACAATATGCTGTATTTCGATATATTTTTTAAAGAATGGTAAGATTCAAAGGACTAACCCTCTACATATTTCTGTTCTGAATCATAAACACCTATCATGTACCAAATAACATTATAAAAAGTATATGTCAATGTTTCTGAAACAATTTTTTAAATTTTGGATTCCAAAATAAATTTTTACATAAAATTTAAAGTTACAGGTATTGATTTCTGGAGGTCCACTTCACAGGTGGCCAGGGGTATGAGCATAGGACAGAAATGAGACCGGTTTCAAGAATAACCTAATAGATCTCTGGGTAGGTTTGAAGATACAGGGGACATGGGCAACCCACCACTCTCTATCCTTTCCTCTGAAAAAGGTGTTTAGTTTTCTTGTTCTAAGTTCCTCCAATAAGCTCTGCAACCCTGAATTTGGAGTCTTTGCAATCAAATCAAAGAGATAGAGATTTTTAAGAGGAAAGCTTGTCTATTAGGCCTTGAAAGAAAGAACAAGTTGAAGGATGACAAACTGGAGCATCTTGGTAGATTTACTTGAAGCTCATGATGACTACCAGTTCCTTGAAATCAGAAATACTTGGAATACTTGTCCTATGTGTAACACTAAAGGTACTTATCTATATTTTTAAGACTTATTCTTGAGAAATGTTTAATCTTGAGAAAAATTGTCTAATAATTCTTAATTACCCCTATTTTTTTGAATAGCCAAAAAAAAAAAAAAAGAAAGAAAGAAAAAAGAAGATTTGTCTTGTAACTTAGGATGCTCTGATTCACAACCAACCCAAAACCAATTCAAGAGAGTCCAATAAGGACATGGTCCCTGGGCTGCAAGTCTAATAGGAAAGGGACTTCTACTTATCTTCACATGCCTTTGCATCTTACTTCAGCCTGAACAATTATACTTCTGTGTCATTGGTATTAGACATTAGAATAATTGTAACTTACTGAATATCTAAAATGCTGATTTCTGGAGCATCTCAACCCTCCTGTCCCTAAATTCCCACAGACCATTATACTGGTATTCAAGCTCCCATATGTATGTGGCTGACACTTGTAGATGTTTTTGAAGGATGTTTTAATAGTGATTTAGATGTCTGTTGCAGGAAGTCAGGAACCCTGAACAGAGGAACTGGCTGGAGCCATGGCAGAGGAACATAAATTGTGAAGATTTCATGTACATTTATCAGTTCCCAAAATTACTACTTTTATAATTTCTTACGCCTGTCTTTACTGCAATCTCTGAACATAAATTGTGAAGATTTCATGGACATTTATCAGTTCCCAAACAATACTCTTATAATTTCTTATGCCTGTCTTTTCTTTAATCTCTGAATCCTGTTATCTTCATAAGTTGAGAATGTACATCACCTCAGGACCCTGTGATGATTGCGTTAACTGTACAAATTGATTGTAAAATGTGTGTTTGTACGATATGAAATCTGATTGTTAATCATGTGTGTTTGAACAATATGAAATCAGTGCACCTTAAAAAAGAACAGAATAACAGTGATTTTAGGGAACAAGTGAAGATAACCCTAAGGTCTGACTGCCTGCTGGGTCAGGCAAAAAGATCCATATTTTTCTTCTTGCAGAGAGCCTATAAATGGACATGCAAGTAGGAGAGATATCACTAAATTCTTCTCCTAGCAAGGCATATTAAATATTAAGAGCCTAGGAAAAGAATTGCATTCTTGCGGGGAGGTCTATAAACAGCCACTCTGGGAGTGTCTGTCTTATGCGGTTGAGATAAGGACTGAAGCACACCCTGGTCTCCTGCAGTACCCTCAGGCTTACTAGGATTGGGAAATTCCAGTCTGGTAAATTTTGGTCAGACCGGTTCTCTGCTCTCGAACCCTGTTTCCTGTTAAGATGTTTATCAAGACAATATGTGCATGGCTGAACATAGACCCTCATCAGTAATTCTAATTTTGCCCTTTGCCTTGTGATCTTTGCTTTGCCCTTGGCCTTGTGATCTTTATTGGCCTCAGAAGCATGTGATCTTTGTGACCTACTCCCTATTTGTACACCCCATCCTCTTTTGAAATCCTTAATAAAAACTTGCTGGTTTTGCATCTCAGGTGGGGCATTATGGACCTACTGATACATTATGTCACCCCCGGCAGCGCAGCTGTAAAATTCCTCTTTTTGTACTCTTTCTCTTTATTTCTCAGACCGGCTGACACTTAGGGAAAATAGAAAAAACCTACATTGAAATATTGGGGGGTAGTTTCCCCCAAAAGATGTCTATCATTGTTAGGGTTAAAAACATTATTTAATTATTTTTATCTTATTATGAACTCTATTGTTTAAAATCCTGAACCCTATAAATCTATATTTTGCTGATTTAAATTCATAGAATTAAAAAAATATAGATCAGACTATATGAAACTTTGTCCTATTTTTAAACACTCCTAAAATATTGGCTTTGCTGGTGTAATTGTCCACACCCAAAGCTGAAGTTACTCATATTAAAATATAAAGCTTAAAGGTTGTGACCCATGTAATCCAACATCAGAATGGAATGACAGTAAAGCCACAAAAATTAATTTCTCAATAATTCAATTCATCATGTTGTACACAATGATATTTCTGATAAAATCTCCTTTTAATGCCAAAAACTTGTATTATTTGCCACAGCTTCTCCTGCATCTCGTCCCATTAGCACTATAATCCTTCTCCCTACCACCTTTCTCCTTTTATAAAATCTCTGCAATGTACTATGCTGCTCCTAGCAGGTTGGTTCAGGGGAAGAAACGAAGCAGGCAAAGTATGACTCCTCTTTAGAGGAGTAGAGGAAAGGAAGACTGGGAAAAAGTGTACATTGGCCATTTCTGTCCCATTACACAGTGTTAGTATCAGATTAACCTTGTCTTAGATTGAGTTCTGGGGAAAGAGATGCTGAGAGAGGGATTTGCCTGTGAGTAGTTTTTTGCGTTAGCTCTCAGGAACAAAACCTTTTTAAGCATGAGAAAAGCAGGATAATAGGACAGAGTGAGAAGTTCCAGGCAGTTGCAACAGAGGCCTCCACAGTATTGGAGGGAAAATGTGAAGCTGGGATGGCCCTTCAGAGTTGTCCTGAATCAAGACAAGGAGGGCAGGCCTTTGTACCAGTCACTGGATATGGGCTGTGGAGGGGGCACAACCTTGGGCAAAGCAGCTCTTTTTCAACAGAGAGTGAGGGAATCAGCTTTGAGTCGCCAGCAGCCCATGTCCTAGGTAGCTGAGAGAAAGAGCACCTTTGCCTGCCCAGAACGGGGTGTATACACGGAGCATAGAAGCATTCACTCTAAGCATTGTATGAAAAGTTGTCTTTTCATACCAGATAATAGGAATTAAATGTTCCCATGTTGCTACTGATGACCATTTTTCACTTTATGATCTCTGGGGCATCCTTGTTGCTAGTTATCATTTTGGAAGGCCTCACATGAAGTAAGTTTGCTTGGTTTGTTGTTTCAAACCAGGTAATGGCTACCTCTTACAGGCAAACTGTTTTGCCAGTTGTCTTTGAGGAGTTCTTTATGCTCAAGCTTTGTCCTATAAATGTTTCCCTTAAGCTTTTTGCACAGCAGCTTTGACATCTTCTTGCTATTTACCTTCTGCACATTTTCAGGCCAAGAAAAGTTTATTTTCAGTAGTAAAACTGCAGTGTAGTTATGCAAGTTTGATGTCGCTGATGGTAAGTACCTGGCACAAATGAAACAGCTCTAGAATTTAACTGCTTAATACTGCAAGCCAAAGTCTCCCAGCCCTTTAGGAAATTTGGTTTTTAGCACATCTCAAACTTGGCCTGAATTTTCCAGCTATGTTGATGCCAATCCAGTTTCCAAGCCATAGATCTGTTTGATTCTATTTTCTCCTTCCCAATGTATTTAACATGTAGTTTGACTGGGATTGCAAGAAATGTGCTTTTGTTTCCATTGAAATGCTTAGCTTATTTATCTGCAGCAAATAACATGATGTATAACTTCAATTTCCTTTAGGCTGTCATTTCTTTAACTTGATAGTTACTCTATGCTTGTCTTAATGTATATTAACTTCTAGCAAATAGGTATGAACCTAAAGAAGTCCTAAATCAGTTACTAGCTAATGAATGAAAGAACCTCCCCAATAATGAATTCTAACCTAGATTTCCTCACTGAATGCAATTGGAACATTACTCATCAACCCTAACATGACAACTTGTGTTGCCTTATCACATTTAAATGGCCTGTTGGGATTTTCTGGTGAACAAACCTAATTAGTAGCTGCTAAACTTACCTGAATATCACTGAGTACTCCCTATGTTTAGCCACAGAACTAGGTATTGCATTGCACAGATCAATGGATATTGCATCTTAGCAAGTTCTTTCCTTATTGTGGGGCAACATCCTAGTTGGTGAGAGATGTATCAAAGGGTGAAACTTCAGATCCGTTGATTGCAGTCTATCATAAAGTCAGACTGAGCAGCCAGAACTGAGAGAACCAACACAGCTAGGTCTTGGCACAAAAATAAGTAGGACCCAGTATTCAAAGAGAGCCATCAAGCGAATCATGAATTTGAGGCTCAGAAAAGTAAGAGGTCAGGGAGCAGGGAGCCTCTGGAGGTCAAGATGAGGCAATGGATCAGGTAGAAGATACTGGATTTTATTCAGTAGTGATACGGGGATATCACGAACTCCAATTAGTGTCTCAAAGTCATTGGATCACTTCAGCCTTGGATTTCCACATTCCAAAGCCCTCCGGGAGTTTATTTTTCATATAAGCAGCTAAAAAACCAGTTTCTCTACAATTCTCAGGTATAAAAACTAACTCTTGTTTTGCTGCCACAGAGAAGTTTTAATAATTGACTAATTAATCTTCACAATATCTGTCAGTTAAGTAATAGATTGAAAGAAAGTACAGCTCCCCCCACCATCCCACTGAAATAAAGCCCCATTTGGAACGGAAGTTTTTTTGAGCTATAACTAGACAGCAGCTTAAGATGGTGCTAAGGACAACATATGGGACAAAAATCCAAATGGATAAAAGTATGAAAATAGGGCAGGAAGCTAAAATAGATGTGCACTCAATTTCTTTAGTATAAATAGCATTGTCTGTAATCTCAGGTATATGATTCAGCAATTGCTAATGAAAATCATTTTTAGTATTGCAAATGGGCAAGAAACAGGGCCATGCTTTTTAAAATACAAAACTGGGAAGAGTCTCTGAAAAATCTGAAATACACAAAAGTTTCTGTTGGGCTATATATTTTTCCTATTTGTTAATATAACTGACATCCAAATCCCCTAAACCAAGTGGAATGGCTGATAACCTACCTAGTTTTAATCACTGAAGGAAGCCAATCCCAGTAAGGATGGGTACAACTAATCATCAAGCTTTGTTGATTGGCCTCATCACAAATTCATGACTACCACACTCACTGGGGCTCTAACAGTCTCTGCCATCCATCCATTTACTCATCTCAGAATGAATCTCTATTCCACTCACAATCTTTTTTCTCCTCTGCAGCTCTCAGCTTCTTTGCGCAGCCTTCATTCTCAACAGAATACCTCACTGTCTAACTTGGATGGGTCCAATTTCCTCCCATCAATATCTCATTTTAATTTCATTGTACCTTCCCTACTCTCAATTATTTCTGCTTCAGAAAAAGCAGTGTCCTTACTCGCTTCCAAGATGACCAGTTCTTCCACCAGACCCTATGCCCCACTCACCTTCTTTGGGGCTTTATTCCATTCCTCACACCTCTCCATCCATATTTTTAAAAATAATTTTTAAAAATGTGACTGTTACAGTCACATATTGCTGCATATCAATCACCTAAAACTATCAGTGTTTAAAACAACATTTATTTGCTCATAAGTCTGCAATTTAGGCAGGGTGGGGGCTCCTCTGTGATTAAGTGGCATCTTCTGTAGGTGGAAAATCTGAAATGGCTTCTTCACTTGTGTCTGGTGCCTGAGTTGGGATGCCTTGGACAACTGGGGGGTGGCTGGACATCTTTCTCTCTCTCCATGTGGTGATTTCACATGGATAGCATAGGTTTTCCCCACAGCAGGGTGGTGTCAGGTAGTCAGACTTCTTCTATGGCAGCTGCCTTCTTCCAGAATACAAGAGCAGAAGAAGCAGAAGCTGCCAGGTCTTCTTAATACCTTGGCTTGGAAGCCTGTCTAAGAGCATCACATTCTGTTGATCACAGGGGCATCCCAAATTCAAGGGGAGGGGAGTACACAGGGAATGAATCCCAGGAGATATAGTTCACCGGTGGTCACCAATTTAAGAGACTACCATCCCACCTCTTCATTGTATTTTTAGAATCCACTTCCATTATCCTAATAAAACTATCTTCCTAACCTTACTTTTCCTGAAGAGTTATAACCTGCTCTCATTTACACTGCATCACCGCTTCTCAAAAATCATTCTTTACTCTTGTTTCCTCCAAGCTAACACTTCTTTTACTCCTCAGCCTGCTACAAGCTGGCTTCCAGTCTCATCACATTATTAAAAACTAATATCAACTTTCTACTTGTTAAATCTAGGTGTCTTCTTCATCCTCCTCTAAAAGTATTTCTCTGAATCATTGTTTCTGTTGACCTCTTGTTGAAGCCCTCTCCTCCTTTGACTTCTGAGACATTGGGTGGCTTTCTTCAAACTTTCTCCTTCTCAATACCTTTCTCTAACTCTCCTTTCTCTTTCTCTGCATAAATGTGGGAGGCTTCTGCATCACCCCCCATCCTGTGTTCCTCAGTCTGTCACTAGGCTATCACAATCCTACCCCCGTAAAATCTAGAAACCACCCCCTCTTTCCATTTCCATTGCTCCTACACTAATTCAGAGCCTCATCTCCTCCTCATTAGGCAAATGCAAGAGTCCTCTATTTCATCTCCAACACTCCAGTTTCTTCCTCTTTCAATCCTACAAACCGGTACAGAAGTTACCTTCACTAAACAGAGTGGTCTATGCTCAAAAACTTTTCCCCGTGACTTTTCCCAGAATGCCAATCATTCTGTCTCACTCAAGTCACTCAGTGGTATAAATATTAAATTAAATCTGAGAGAAAATGTAAAAAAATATGTAGAAGCATCAAGCGAAACAACTCTGCATTTTCCCGAAGTACCTGGTTAAGTGCCTTACTTTGCCATCTTGTTTTAAATTATCACTCTAGGATTTATCACCAACCGATCCTCATTAAATTTTAATAACTCTCTGAGATATATGTGATAGAGTGACACTAAACTTCTCTCATAACTAGCATGCGTCTATATATATAACATTTCAATTAAGTGTATGAAATAATATGCAAATCTGTACAGTGGGATAAGAAAATATTGGTGTATATTTCACTTTGTAAGAGGAAAATACTTGGTTGGTCTCTGTAACAAAAACAACAAAATTATACTATGTGCCTGGTGAGCAATTAATGCTCTACCTCACTTTCACAAATAGATTTGTTTCTAAGATATATAGATCAATAAATCAATTCTATTTTCATATCTTCTTATAATTTATTTAACATTTATTTTTCACTCATCTTTGTCTAACAATTTTCAACTTTTGTGTATTAGACTGCTTAACCCACCCCTAGATCCTCTATCAAGTAGTTAATGGTCTGGAAACAAATACCGAAGTTCCTGTTTTAAAGGAATATTAGGGTCAATACTTCTGCAAACTGAGTGATTAGATACTAATTTGTAGTTTGAAATATATTTACAATTTATGATTATGCTGGGTTCCAAAGACGAGTCGAAAATTGGTTACTGAAAAATTGGAATGAAATGTTTCCATCAAAATCGTTTTAGTTAAGTTTTCCAAACTGATTCTTTTAAACTCTAGTGCTGGTGACCTGCAATATATTAGTACCATTAATAAGGAGATCAATTTCAGGATCCTGGGACCAGAGTGCCTTGGATGTTAAAGGAAGAAAGAAGAGAATGGAGAACAGTTTCCTCTTGCAATCTTCACTGGTTGGTAATAAGCAATATTTCAATACTGCAAATTTTGCCAGCAGCACTGTTCTACTCCCTCTATTTCTCTTTCTTTCCTATCCAATTCCATCATCAGGGTCTTGCCCTAAGGGCTTCTTTTTTAGTCTCCTGCTTGAAATGCACTAAAGAATGTATTTCAGGCTTTGATATTACTTAAAGCCGTCCTGTCTCTTCAAAATTGCCTTCCCATCCAGCTGGACAAAAATGTAGGGAACAAGGACTCTGGTGGGGAGAAGAGAGAGAGAGTAACAATCTCATTTAGTACATCTATAACAGGCCTAAGGATGAGAGAAGAGAGTTCACACTTTTTGTATCTGGGCAATCTTCAACAGCGTTAATAATGTAGTGGAATGGACATTATGGATGAGAGAAGGAAATGAGGAAAAGGGGCAATGCTATAGGCTCTGCAAAGACAGGGATGATTATAAAGAAAAAGAAGAGGGGAGAACTCTTTAGTCAAGTCTGACAAGGTGGGATTGCCATTTGTATGTTGAGGACATTCATTAGTTGGGAACTTTGTGGCTTAAAGCAAGATCCTTCTGTGATCATGATTCAAACTAGCAAAAGCAAATAAATCATGACATCAGTATTTTTCAGTTTTTCAAATATATCAAGAATAAATACCCAGTTTGCACATTAAAAGAAAAATAATTAGAAATACACAATTTTTAGTCTTAATGTTTAAGTATTTTTCTTTTGAGTTTTAAATAATTCTTGACAATCTATGGACAAACTAGAAAATTTAGTGCATTGATATTCATATATTTTGTGATTTCTTGATTGGGGAGTTTATTTATGGAAAAACGAAAGAAAATTTGTAAGTGGAAAATGTGATGATTTAACACAGAATTATAGGCAAAGTTTTATTGCCTAATCATCCATATGGCTCTTATATTTCTATAGCATTTTGCTCTGCCCAGTGCACTATTACAATAATGAGCTGTCTCTGTTCCAACCTAAGGCCACGACTTCCATTTATCCTATTCTCTCTCCCTTGCTCAAGGAATTTGCTCCTGCAATTATCTCCTCTCAATTGAATTATTTCCATCAATATACAAATATGCTTCCACCTCTCTCATTTAAAATAAAGATTCTTCTCCTTGGAGAAATAGATGATTTCAGATGTAAGATAATAATTCTACAAGGTGAGCCAAGAACAGCTTGTTACACCAGATAGCAAGAAAGCTGTAATAAACTATGAGGGCATGTCAAAGGATGGTAAATTGAAGAAGCTTTCCTGCACACAAACAGGAATGATTTCAGTGTCAATAAGGATAATAACTTCAACACACTGAAACACATTAAATATATTTAAATTCGTGAGTTCAATATTTTAAAAATTGCTAATTGTTAGAGGATACTACATAACTTATTTATTACCATAAAACTGTTAAAGAGAAAGAATTCAATGTTTATTCTGCCTTTCTTAAACAAACTCTAAGCAAATAAATGATGAAGGAAGTATTCAAATTAATAAATGATGAAGGGAGGATAGAATTAGAATGTCACCATTTTGAAATATTTAGTTAATGAATATATTGGAGCATTGAGCATCAGTGGCTGCTAACATCACAGAAAGAGCGGCAACCAGACATTATGTTCTTCTTGATGGATAAACATATCACTACCCATGAAACAATCTCGCCCCCCCAAAAAAAATTAAACCTGAATCTGATCCAACTTTTTCATCCGACTGTTTATGCTGGGGAACTACAAAAGAAGAGGAACATATTAAACAAAACCACAGAAGTTTAATAAGAAATTCTGCTATAGTCTGACTGTGTCCCCCAGAATTTATGTTTTAAAAACTTAATACCTAATGCACAAGTGTTGGGAAGTGAATTAATGCTGCATTGGGTATTAAATTTTTGAAACATGAATTTTGGGGGATACAGGTTCTTTCTTGCTGCTTTTCTGCCATGTGAGGACACAGCATTCCTCCTCTCCAGAAGATACAGAAGGCACCATGATGGAACGAGACATCTAGCCTACGAGTGCCTTGATCTTGGACTTCTCAGTCTCCAGAATTGTGAGAAATAAATTTCTGTTTTTAATAAGTTACCCAGTCTCACATATTCTGTTATAGCAGCAAAAACAGGCTAAGACGAATACCCAGACTATAGGAAACTACCAATAAAAAACCTAGTCTTTTCAAAAATAAATTGCAAGGAGGGAAAAAAGATGGAGAGAATTTATAGACTAACAAAGTTATAGAAGACACAGCAATGAAAGCTAAAAGGGATTTCAGTGGTGGAATCTTGTTTAAAAATTCAAACAAATCATACAGAATTATAAAATTTATGAGCCAATTAGAACTTTGAACCCTTTCTTGGACATTTGATATTAAGGAATTATGAGTTGTTTTTACGTGTCATAAGGGTATTATGATTATATTTATTGCAAAACGTCCTCATCTTTTAGAGATACAGTCTTCAAATATTTCTAGAAAAATTAGTGATATTTACGATTTGCTTCAAAATACTATAGGAATACAGCCAGGTGCAGTGGTGTAGGTCTTTGATTCTGGCTACTCAGGAGGCTGAGGTGGGAGAATTGCTTGAGCCCAGGAGTGTGAGTCTAGCCTTGGCAACATAGTGAGACATCATATACCTCCCTAACCCCCCCAAAATGTGGAAGTAGCTAAGTGCATACCAATATGGATTAACAAGATTGTTAACTCTTAAAACTATTGGTGGGCTGGGCATGGTGGCCCACACCTGTAATTCCAGCACTTTGGGAGGCCAAGGCGGGCAGATTACCTGAGGTCAGGAGTTCGAGACCACCCTGGCCAACATGGTGAAACTCGTCTCTACTAAAAATACAAAAATTAGCAGGGCATGGTGACACGTGCCTGTAATCCCAGCTGCTCGGGAGGCTGAGGCAGAAGAATCACTTGAACTCGGGAGGCGGAGGTTGCAGTGAGCAGAGACCGCACAATTGCACTCCAGCCGGAGTGACAGAGACTCCGTCTCAAAACAAAAACAAAAACAAAAACAAAACACTTGGTGGGTCTGTACTAGTAGGTCTATTTTTGTATGTGTTTTAAATTCTCCATCATAAAAATATTTTTTAAATTTGTCTCTTGATCCTGTACTCTTTTTGTCTACAGCTTCATATTTATGCTCCATATTGGAACAAAATTCTGCATAAAACCTGTCTCCACTTTTTCACCTTCCATTTTCACTCTTTCCAAACAGACTTTTTGCTTCCCCTTACTCCAGTGAAACTTTTGTTATCCAGTTGCCCTGTGACCTCTGTAGGCCAAATCCAGCTGTCAATCTCTTTCCTCATCTCACTCAACCTCTTAGAAATATTAACATCAATGGGACCATTCTTGGTTTTTGTGCTGTCCCTGCCTCACAAGCTTTTAATTTCACTTGCCACTCCTTTGGTTTCTCTCAGAATGCTGGAATGCCACTGACTCCCTATTGACACATGTCACCAGGCAATCTCTCCCAGTTCCAGAGCTTTAAACCCGGTCGGAATGCTGGTGGTTCCCAACTTTCCATTCTCATCCCTGAGCCGTAACTGGTATGTCCAATGGCACAGCAATGAGTAGCAGGCAGAAATCTTAACATTAATGAATGACCAGTGAGACTCCTGATCCTGCTTTCTCTCCCTTCACATATTCTCTCTCCCCACCCTGGTATCCCCTATCTTAATAACATGTCAACATCTTCCCAGTAACTCAGGTGGAAAAAAAAAAAAAAAACTCCAAGTTATCTTTGACCCTTTTTTCCATACTCTGCACATTTAATTTGTGAGGAAGTCCTGTAAGCTTTAAGTTAAATATGTTCTAAAACTGATGTTTTAGTCCAGTCAGACTACCATAACAAAATACCACAGGCTGGGTGGCTTTCTGTTTACAACAGAAATTTATTTACTCATGGTTCTAGAGGCTTCCTCCAAAATTAAAATGCCAACTGGTTCCATTCTCAGTGAGGCCTCTCTTCCTGGTTTGCAGATGGCTGCTTAATTGCTGTGTCCTCACATGGCAGAGAGAGAGAAAGAGCGCCCTGGTGTCACTTCTTATAAGGACACTAACCCTATTGTATGAGGGCCTCAGACTTACAACCTCGTTTAACTGTAGTTATACCTTTGTAGACCCTGATGCCAAAATACAGTCGCATTGGCCTCTAATGCCTCAACATGTGAATTTTGGGGAAGGACACAATTCAGTCCACAGCACCTGACCACAATTATTTCAGGACTCTTACATTTTTCCTTCTGCGTAGAATATTTTCTCCAATCTCAGGGCTATCATCTTTCCAACACTCGGATCTCAGGGCAAACGTCCCTTCCCAGAAAGTCCTTCCCTGAACCCTCTGTCTAAAGTACCCACATAAACCCAACTCGTCTCAGTCACTCCCATCATTGCCTCTGCTTTATTTTCTTTACAATTCTGACCACTACCTAAAATATCATATAGTTATTTTCTCATCAACTATATTGTGACTATTCTCACTCGCTTCACAGGAGCAGGGACCTTGTGAAGCAGGAGGGTGGATGGCAGGAAGTGGTGAATGAGTGGATCATGATGCCCCCGCAGTGCTCGAGGCACATAACAGCAAGACTCTGCCTGTTTTGCCATCACTGAGCCACAGTGCCTACATTACTAGACACAGTAGATACTGAATAAAAAAGTAGTGACTAAATGAATGCATGAGTGTAAGCATCCTCAAATTGTGACTTATTAGCCCCTGCATTTGGTCCTAGTCTTCTCCGATTTTCTTTGCGATTTATACAGCTATCACTAAAATAGAGTCATGCATCCCTTAACAATGGGATACAATTGGAGAAATGCATCGTTAGATGATGTCATCATTGTGTGAGCATCATAAAGTGTACTTACACAAACCTAGATGGTGTAGCCTACCATACACCTAGGCTCTATGGTATAGCCTGTTGCTCCTAGGCAACAAACCTATACACATAATTACCGTACTGAACACTAAGCAATTGTGACACACTGGTAAGTATTTGGTATTTAAACATAGAAAAGAAACAACAAATATATGGTATGAAAGATTAAAAATAAAAACAAATAGCACATCTGTATAGGGCACTTGCCAAGAATGGAGCTTGCAGAATTGGAAGTTGATCTGGGTGAGTCCATGAGTGAGTGTTGAGTGAAGGCCCAGGACATTACTGTACACGACCGTAGACTATGAACAAAGCACACTTAGGCTACACTAAATTTATTTTTAAAATTTTCTTTAGTGATAAATTGACCTTATATCACTATAACTTTTTTATTTTATAAACTTTTTAATTGTGTTTAAAGTGTTTCACTCTTTTGTAATTAGTTAGCTTAAAACACAAAAACAATGTACAGCTGTACAAAAATATTTCAATGTTTACATCCTTATTCTATAAGCTTTTATCTATTTATATATATATATATATTTTATTATTATACTTTAAGTTCTAGGGTACATGTGCACAACGTGCAGGTTTGTTACATCTGTATACTTGTGCCATGTTGGTGTGCTGCACCCATCAACTCGTCAGCACCCATCAACTCGTCATTTACATCAGGTATAACTCCCAGTGCAATCCCTCCCACCTCCCCCCTCCCCATAATAGGCCCTGGTGTGTGATGTTCCCCTTCCTGAGTCCAAGTGATTTCATTGTTCAGTTCCCATCTATGAGTGAGAACATGTGGTGTTTGGTTTTCTGTTCTTGCGATAGTTTGCTGAGAATGATGGTTTCCAGCTGCATCCATGTCCCTACAAAGGACACAAACTCATCCCTTTTTATGGCTGCATAGTATTCCATGGTGTATATGTGCCACATTTTCTTAATCCAGTCTGTCACTGATGGACATTTGGGTTGATTCCAAGTCTTTGCTATTATGAATAGTGCCGCAATGAACATACGTGTGCCTGTGTCTTTATAGCAGCATGATTTATAATCCTTTGGGTATATACCCAGTAATGGGATGGCTGGGTCATGTGGTACTTCTAGTTCTAGATCCTTGAGGTATCACCATACTGTTTTCCATAACAGTTGAACTAGTCTACAATCCCACCAACAAACTTTTTGTTAAAAACTAAGCTGCAAACACATTCATTGCCCTAGGCCAACACAGGATCAGAATCATCAATATCACTGTCTTCCACCTCATCTTGTCCCACTGGAAGACTTTCAGGGGCAATACCCCACATGGAGCTGTTATCCCTTATATCAATGCCTTCTTCTGCAATACCTCCTGATGAACCTGCCAGAGGTTGTTTTACATGTTAACTATTTTTGTAAGTAAAAGTTCAACACTGTAAAATAATGATAAATAGTATAGTAAGTACATCAACCAATAATGCAGTCATTTATTATCGTTATCAAGTATTATATACTGTACATAATCATATGTGTACATACCTCTGTACAACTGGAAGCACAGCACAGCTGGTTTGTTTACATGAGGATCACCACAAACACGTGACTAATGTGTTGCACTAGGAAGTTTTGATATGATATCACCAGGCAATAAGAATTTTTCAGTTCCATTATAATCTTATGGGAACACTATCTCATCTGCAGTCCATTGTTAACTGAGATGTTATGCAGTGTATGACTGTACCTATTTTTTCTTCTTCCATTTTTAATGACTTCATAACTTCCAGTTTCCTGCATCTTCTCAATGTTTCTAGAGATGATTCAAAGAATAAGTGACAAGAAATTTATAATAAAAGTGTCTTAGTCTGTTTTATGATGCAATAACAGAATATCACAGACTAGTAATTCATAATGAACAGAAATATATTTGGCTCACAGTTCTGGAGGATAGAAAGTCCAAGAGCATGGTGCCAGCATCTGGTGAGGGTCTTCATGCTGCATCATCCCATGGTGGAAGGGCAAGAGAGGATGAGAGAGAGTGAGAAGGAAAACCAAACTCATCCTTTTATCAGAAATCTACTCCTAAGATAACAGCATTAAGCCATTCATGAGGGCTCTGTCTAACTACCTCTTAGAGGTCCCACCTCTCAACACTGTTCCACTGGAGATTAAATTTCTAACATATAAATGTTGTGGGACACATTCAAACCATGGCAAAAAGCATAAGAAAATAATGATCTTCTAGTAATCATTGTGTCCAATTTAGTCACATGCTCTGAATTATTTATATTTCTCTAACACTAAGGTTGAAAAGGAAAAAATATAGTATTTCAAACAAAATAAAAATTAAAAGGAGTCATTATATACCAATCCTCCACTGTTTGTATGATCTATAATAATTCACAGTATATGAGTCTGTTCTCATGCTGCTATAAAGAAATATCTGAGACTGAGTAATTTATAAAGAAAAGATATTTAATTGGCTCACAGTTCCACAGGCTGTACAGGAAGCATGATTCTGGCATCTGCTTGGTTTCTATGAAGGCCTCAGGAAACTTACAATCATGGCAGAAGGCAAAGCTGAGCTAAGTACCTCACATAGTGGGAGCAGGAGCAAGTGCAGGGTGGGGACATACTATGCACTTTTAAAACAATCAGCTCTTTTATTCTAGTATATTATTATTATTATTTATTTTACTTTAAGCTCTGGGATACATGTGCAGAACGTGCAGGTTTGTTACATAGGTATACATGTGCCATGGTGGTTTGTTGCACCTATCAACCCATCATCTAGGTTTTAAGCCCTGTATGAATTAGGTATTTGTCCTAATGCTCTCCCTTCCCTTGCCCCCCACTCCCCAACAGGCCCCAGTGTGTGATGGTTCCTGCCTTGTGTCTATGTGTTCTCATTTTTCAACTCCCACTTATAAGTTAGAACATATGGTGTCTGGTTTTCTGTTCCCGTGTTAGTTTGCTGAGAATGATGGCTTCCAGCTTCATCCATGTCCCTACTAAGGACATGAACTCATTCTTTTTATGGCTGCATAGTACTCCATGGTGTATATGTGCCACATTTTCTTTATCTGGCCTATCATTGATAGGCATTTGGGTTGGTTCCAAGTCTTTGCTATTGTGAATAGTGCAGCAATAAACATACGTGTGCATGTGTCTTTATAGTATAATGTTTTATAATCCTTTGGATATATACCCAGTAATGGGATTGCTGGGTCAAATGGTATTTCTGGTTCTAGATCCTTGAGGAACTGCCACACTGTCTTCCACAATGGTAAAACAGTCAGGTCTTGTGAAAACTCATTCACTATACAGTACCAAAGAGGATGGCATTAAACCATTCATGAGAACTCTGCCCCCATGATCCAGTCACCTCCCATCAGGCCCCACCTCCAACACTGAGGATTTGCAATTTAACATGAGATTTGGTGAGGACACAGATCCAAACCATGTAATTTTGCCCATGGCCCCTCCCAAATCTCATGTCCTTCACATATTTCAAAACACAATCATGCCTTCCCAACAGTTCCCCAGCGTCTTAATTCATTCCAGCATTAACTCAAATGTCCAAAATCTCAAGTCTCATCTGAGACAAGGCAAGTCCCTTCTATCTATGAACCTGTAAAATAAAAAACAATTTAGTTACTTCCAAGATACAATGGGGATACAGGCATTGGGTAAACATTGTGATTCCAAAAGGGAGAAATCAGCCAAAAGAAATGGGTTACAGGGCCCTCACAAGTCTGAAACACAGCAGGGCAGTCATTAAATCTTAAAGCTCCAAAATAATCTTCTTTGACTCCATGTCTCATATCCAGGGCAGACTGATGTGAGGGGTGGGCTCCCAAGGTCTTAGGCAGCTACACCCATGTGGCTTTTTAGGCTTCAGGCCCCGTGACTGGTCTCAAGGACTGACATTGAGTGTCTATGGCTTTTCCAGGTGCAAGGTGCAAGCTGTCAGTGGATCTGCCATTCTGGGGTCCAGAGGACAGTGGGCCTCTTCTCACAGCTCCACTAGGCAGTGCCCCAGTGGGGATTTCATGTGGGGTCCAACCCCATATTTCCCCTCCACATTGCTATAGTAGAGGTTCTCTGTGAGGGCTCTGCCCCTGCAGCAGGTTTCTGCCTGGACATCCAGGTTTTTCCATACATCCTCTGAAATCTAAGTGGAGGCTTCCAAGCCTCAACTCTTATACTCCATACACCAAAGGCTTAACATCACATGGAAGCCACCAAGGCTTATGGCTTGTACCTTCTGATGTAGCAAACTGAACTGCACCTGGGCCCCTTAGAGTCATGGCTGGAGCTGGAGCAACTGGGGTATATGGAGCAGTGTCCTGAAGTGAGGCTGTGAAGGGCAATGGTGCTCTGATCCTGGCCCTCAAAACCATTCTGTTCTCCTAAGCCTCTGGGTCTGTGATGGGAGGGGTTGCTGCAAAGGTCTCTGAAATGCCTTTGAGGCTTTTTTCCCACTGTAGTTGGTTTCCTGTTTCTTTGTTAATCTGCTTAGGATAATGGCCTCCAGCTGCATCCATGTCACTGAAAATGACATGATTTTATTCTTTTTTATGGCTGCATAGTTTTCATAGTGCATATGTACCATATTTTCTTCATCCAATCCACTGTTGACGGGCACCTAGGTTGAGTCCATGTCTTTGCTATTATAAATAGTGCTGTGATGAACATGCAAGTGCATGTATCTTTTTGGTAGAATGGTTTATTTTCTTTTGGATATATACTCAGTAATGGGATTGCCAGATCAAATGATACTCTGTTTTAAGTTCTTTGAGAAATCCCCACACTGCTTTCCACAGTGGCTGAACTAATTTACATTCCCACCAACAGTGTATAAGCATTCCCTTATCTCTGAAGCCTTGCCAGCATCTGTTATTTTTTGACTTTTTAGTAATAGCCATTCTGACTGGTATGAGATATATCTCATTGTGGGTTTAATTTGCATTTCTCTGATAATTAGTGATGTGAAGTTTTTTTTCCCATGTTTGTTGGCAGCTTGCATGTCTTCTTTTGAGAAGTGTCTGTTCATGTCTTTTGCCCACTTTTGAACGGGATTATTTGTTTTTTGCTTGTTGATTGGTTTAATTTCCTTATAGATTCTGGATAATTAGACCTCTGATGGATGCATAGTTTGCAAATATTTTTCCCATTCTGTTTACTCTGTTGGTAGTTTCTTTTGCTGTACAGAAGCTCTTTAGTTTAATTAGGTTTTATTTGTCAATTTTTGGTTTTGTAGCAATTGCTTTTGAGGACTTAGTCATCTACTTTTCCCCAAGGCTGATGTTCAGAATGATGTTTCCTAGGTTTTCTTCTAAGATTCTTATAGTTTTTGGCTCTTACATCCAAGTCTTTAATCCATGTTGAGTTAATTTTTATATTTAGTGAAAGATAGGAGTCCAGATTCATTCTTCTGCATATGGCTAGACAGCTTTCACGGAACCATTTATTAAATACAGGGTCCTTTCCCATTGCTTATTTTATCAGTGATCAAATGGCCATAGGTGTGTGGCTTATTTCTGGGTTCTCTCTTCTGTTCCACTGGTCTATGTGTCTGTTTTGTACCATGCTGTTTTGGTTATTGTAGCCTTATAGTATAGTTTGAAGTCAAGTAATGTAATGCTTCCAGCTTTGTTCATTTTGCTTAGGATTGCTTTCGATATTTTGGCTTTTTTTTTTTTTCTGCCTCTGTATGAATTTTAGAATAGCTTTTTCTAGCTCTGTAAAAATAATGTTGGTAGCTGGATAGAAACATTGTTAAATCTGTAGATTGCTTTGGGCAATTTGGCCATTCTAATGATGTTGATGTTTTCAATCTATGAGCATGGCATACTTTTCCATTTGTTTATGTAATCTATAATATCTTTCAGCAGTGTTTTGCAGTTCCTTTTGTAGAAATCTTTCACCTCCTTTGTTATATGTATTCCAAGGTATTTCTTTTTTGTAGCTATTGTAAATGGGATTGTGTTCTTGATTTGGCTCTGTTTTAATGTTGGTGTATAGAAATGCTGCTGATTTTTGTACATTGATTTTTGTGTCCTGAAACTTTACTGAAATTGTTTATCAGTTCCAGGAGCCTTTTGGAGGAGTCTTTAGGGCTTCCTAGGAATAAAATCATACAGTTAGTGAAGAGAGAAAGTTTGACTTCTTTTACTATTTGGATATCTTTTAGTTCTTATTCTTGCCTGATTTCTCTAGCTAGGACTTCCTGTATTAACACTTTGATATTTACCTTTCCCTACTTTTCCTGTTTGTGCACACACACACATACACACACAAACACAAACGCCTACTTTTTTTCTAATGGAAAACAGGATTTTTCTATATCCACATTATTTTACAATTCCTTTTGTTACTTAACAATATATCCTGGTTGTCTTTCCAGACCATGCAGATCTAACTTGCTTTTTGAAAAGGTTGTGTTATATTCCATTGCATGAACCACTGATTTTATTCATGCCTATACTGATGGGCATTGAAATGATTCAGTTGCTATAATTATTTATTGTTGTGTCAAATTACTTAGTTCAAAGCTGTTTGTACATGTGTATTTACAGACTTGTATTGTTATTTTCCTAGGCTTCATTCCCAACATTTAGATGGCTCTTTTAAGTGGAATGAACATTTTCCTCCCAAATTTATGCTTCTATTTCAATTCCTATCAACAATTTTTGGCATTGCCCTCATCAGATCAAAATGCTCAAAATATTATCAGGCTTTTACATTTCTATCAAGCTGATGGATAAAATTATCTTGATGTTTTAATTGCATTTGTTTAATTCTGAATGAAGTAGAACACCTTCACATGAATCCACTGGCCACTTATATGCAGAGAACTTAGACATTCTTTTTTAATGTATAGATAACTAAAATATCCTGCTGATATCTGAGATGGCTTATAATAGAGCACATATTATAACTATTAAAAATTGACAAAATAGAATGCAGAATGGATTAGGCTTCTGTGTTTCATATAAGGCACAAATGCACTTTAAATATGTGCATTTCAATAAACATTTATGGGATACTTACTATGAACCAGGCACTTCCTTTGGCCCTTGGAGGCAGAGATTAATATGACATTGTTCCTGAACTTGGAGGTTTTCCATCTAATTAAACATCCTAAGATAGGAAATTAAAAGTTTACAATTTTTTTTTTACATAAAGCTTCTAATCTGGTCATTTTTATATTTTAATTTCCTATCTCTATTAGGATACAGACTCGTAAACTGGATCAATGAATACACTAAAACAAAACTTCTAATGAGAAAAAAAAATGTAGGATTAGGATTTCACCATAATGGGTAAATTGATTGCAGGTTAGCATTAAACACATATTAGATTTGTATAATAAAAATGTGTTGAGGTTTCAGTAGGTGAAAACAAATTTAATTTCCTCAGCAGTCAGGAGAATATGCATGAAGAGTTGATAAATTGCCTCTCTCACTTCTTAAAACCTCTGCTTGGAGATTCTATGATGGTTTTACAAATGGCTGAGTCCACTGGGAGATTGCGTTTATTTTCTCAGATGTAGTCACTCATAAAAAAGTCATAGTTTATAATAAAATCATTTCAAATATCAAAAGAAAATGAGAGTGAGAACCATGTGTGCAATTCTCTGCAAAGCTGAGAAGCAAAATGCTCTCACTTCAGACACCTTATCAAGCACTGCAAAACTGAAAATAATTCAGTTCAGGATTACACCCGTGATGCCAGATGCCTGCACCATTGGAAAAGTGGGGCTGCCCTGATTCTGGTCCAGAGTGGAAGTATTTATGAGGTTAAATGCAACTTTCCTCCCCTAAAACTGCCCCAGATTATGAAAGGTTTAGCTAAATTGGCCTGGATAAATCTTCCATGTCCAAACAGCACAGTTAAATTAGCTGATGAGTGGGATAGATGAGTAAGGAGTCCTCCCATCTCTCTACAGAATAGGCAGCCATGTCCTTTTCCATATTTTCTTTTCTTTGCTTTTAAGTTTCTAAGAAGCCTTGAAATCATCAGGGGGCAGTAGAATAGATGGAATAAGTTTGAGCCAGGAGACGCTATCCGTAGAGTTCCTTCTACTGATTGGAGATTTTGGCCCGAGATACTTCCAAAACCCTACGCTCTGGCAGGTGCTTTTAAGTGGGAGGGAAAGCAGGATATGAACTCTAGTCTGGGCACTCCTGTGGCATCTTGAGTTCAGGTCTCAGCGCTACATTGTTGACTCCAAGGCAGTCTCAAACTACCTTAGGGACTTGACTTTGTGTCAGAGCCCATGATGGCCAGAATAAAAATGTCAAGCAGCTTATTTGGCCTGAGGCAAAGATTTATGTGACGTCTTCAGCCTTTTTTCCCCCCTATCTTTATTGTATAATTAGTATACAAAAACTTCACATAATTAATTCATAGAATTTGGTGAGTTTGGACACATGAATGCACTCATGCTGTCATCACCATCAAGATAATAAACGTATCCCTCACCCATCACCTCCAAAGGATTCCTTGTGCCCTGCCTTTTTTGTGGTAAGAACACTTAACTTGATATATACGCTCTTAAATTTTTAAGGGTACAATATCGTCTTACTAACTATATTAATGTGTTGTACAGCAGATCTCTGGAACTCATTCATCCTGTATAACTGTAACTTTATACCATTGAATAACAAGTCTTCATATCTTCCTCACTTCATTCCCTTGAACCACTATTCTATTATCTGTCTGCTTGCATATGTTTGACTATTTTAGATGTCTTCTGTGACTGGCTTATCTCACTTAGCTTAATGTCTTCCAGGTCCATCCATGTTGTTGCAAATGGCAGAATTTCCTTTTTTTTTTTTTTTTTTTTTTTTTTTGAGAAGGAGTCTGGCTCTGTGGCCCAGACTGGAGTACAGTGGCCGGATCTCAGCTCACTGCAAGCTCCGCCTTCCAGGTTTACGCCATTCTCCTGCCTCAGCCTCCCGAGTAGCTGGGAACACAGACGCCCGCCACCTCGCCCGGCTAGTTTTTTGTATTTTTTAGTAGTGACGGGGTTTCACCGTGTTAGCCAGGATGGTCTCGATCTCCTGACCTCGTGATCCGCCCGTCTCGGCCTCCCAAAGTGCTGGGATTACAGGCTTGAGCCACTGCGCCCGGCCCCAATTTCCTTCTTTTTTAAGGCTGAATAATATTCCTCTGTGTGTGTGTGTGTGTGTGTGTGTGTGTGCGTGCACACACACAGGCATATGTGTGTTACTCATTCATCTTTTGATAGACAGTTGGGTTATTTTCATACCTTTGCTATTATGAATAATGCTACAATGAACATGGGGCTTACAGATCACTTTGGCCCTCTGATTTTAATGCAAGTCCTATTCCAGCCTTGATTATATCAAATTGAGCTTTGGTATATGTTGAACTCTTGAATCACAACGCTACTGATTGCAATTTGGAAGACTAACAGAAAACTCCCTGTAGCAGATTGAACTGGGGGTCCCCCCAAAAATTGTCCAAGTTCTAACCTCTGGTACAGGTCTATGTGACCTTATTTTGGAAGAAAGATCTTTGCAGATACAATAAAGTTAAGCATCTCAAGATGAGATCATCGTGGACTTAGGGGAGGTCCTAAATTGAATGACTGGTATCTTTCTGAGACGGAAGAAGAGAAGACACAAAGAAAGGGAAGGACCACATGCAGATGGAGGCAGAATTTGGAGTGATGCATCTTTGAGCCAAAGAACACCAAGAATGGCCAGAAGTCACCAAGACCTAAGAGACTATCATGAAAGGAATTCTCTCTCAGAGCCTCCAGGAGGACCCAGCCCTTCCTTGATTTTGGACTTCTGGCATCCAGAACTCCAAGTGTCTAAATCTCTGTTGTTTTAAGCCATTCAGTTTGTGGTAATTTGTTATGGCAGCCTTGTTATGTGCTCTGTGCTGGCAGTGTGCGTCAGGAACCCTATAAAATCACCCTTTAGGGCACCGTGGAATACAGTAGACAGAACATAGGGCTTGGAGTAGACAGATCTTCTTAGTTACTGCTGTCTATACTTGGTAAGTCCTTCTCTAAGCTTTCTTTTGGTGAGACCAGGAAAGCAATGCGGGAATATGGGACAGTAGTCAGGTCACATAAGTCAAGAATGTATTAGAGGTTATCAACGCTGGCTGCACGTTAACGCCACCTGGGAAAGTTTTTTTAAAAGTTATTGACTAGGCCTTCTCTCTGAACAATTAAATCAGTGTCTCTGAGCACTGGCAATTTTTAAACTCCCTGGGTACCATTTCACACTCACTAGGATAGCTACTAGAAAAACAAGCAAACAAATAAAAAACAGAAAATAAGTGTCGGCAAGGATGTGGAGAAATTGGAACACTTGTGCATTGCTGGTGGGGAATGTAAAATGGTGCAGTTGCTATGAAAAATGATATGGCAGTTCTTCCAAAAATTAAATACAGAATTATCAAATGAACCAGCAATTTCACTACTGGGTATATAGTCAAAAGAATTAAAAGCAGGGACTCAAATGGTTATCTTATGCCAATGTTCATAGCAGCATTATTCACAATAGTGTAAAGGTTGGAACCCAAATGTCCATCAGTGGTGAATGGCTAAACAAAATGTGGTATACATACAAAGGAATATTATTCAGCAATAAAAGGGAATTGAGTTCTGATACATGCTATGACATGGATAAAGCTTGAAAATATTAAGTGAAATAACATCAAATGCAAAAGGACTAATATTGTATGATCACTTATCTGAGATACCTAGAGTAGTTAATTTCATAGAGACAGAAAGTAAAGGTGTGGTTTCCAGAGAATATGGAGAGGGGAAAGGGATATTAGTGTTTAATGAGTAATGAGTTTCAAGTGAGAAAAAATAAAATTCTGGCAATGGATAGTGGTAATGGTTGCACAACAACATGAATGTAATTAATGCCACTGAATTGTATACTTGAAAATGGTCAAAATGGTGAATTTTATGTGATGTATATTTAAGCATAACAACAAAACAAAACCTGCCACCCTGTCTAGGCAATGGTGATATGCAAATAGATTGAGAAACAACAACAAGCAATGCCAGAGGTCAGAAGGCTAAGCCAGGTCAGGCAAGCCATGAAAGAGACAACCTTGTCAGCGTTCAGGCAGGAAACTCAGGGAGATCCAGGACAGGGACTCACACCTTGGACATAGATGCTGGAGTCAGTGACAGCAAAGTAGTCACTACAAGCCTGGGTTACCAAAGTCAGAGACCAAGAGCAGCACTGAAGTAGTGCTGAATCAGAGTTATCAGTGTTTCTTCGCAACACTCTGGATAGGACAGAATCACTTTCATAGCTTTGTCTTACTATGGGACAAAGCTAAACTTGCTGCAGGGAGAGGGTAGGAGAGCACACCTGATAGGTGACTCAGGAAATGGAGAACCCCAAAACCGTTATGGCCCCAAGTCCGCTTTGTTTGATTAACATCTCAACTCCACATATTTCCTTTGTGTACTAAGAAACCCCCTGTAACCTCAACTCTTAACCCCTTGGGTAGACTCCCACTCTGATCATCAGTCTGAGAGAGGTTTAGAGCCTGTAAGCCTTGCATAAGTCTGACAAGCAGTCTATCGATCTATTTCCAGCGCAGTGTGGGTTGCAGGGAAAAGTTGAGCAAGGGTGCGTGGGTGAGGGGTGAGGGCGTATGTGAATAGATGCTGATTCTCTTCATTTCCATTTCAGAGGGAATCATTGCTGACCTTGTTGCTCCCTTCTTTTAAAAAGTAATGATAATGTCAAAAACACATTCTAGCCCTTTTATTTGAAAAGATTTCAGTAACCTTGTTAGCAATGAAAGAAAACACACATACAAAGTTCTTCTGCATCCATGAATCGCCATGTTTCAAAAAAGGAAAAAGAAAATACAGAGCTTCCGTTTTACCTCCTGTAAGCATTTAGTCTCGCCTGGGGCCCTGACTCCCCAGCAGAGGAGCTGCATACCCTGTCCTCTCTGGCCTTGCCTCCAATAACTTGCTGCCTGTAAGAGATGGTAGCTTCTTAGCACACCTCATGAGGGTAGCGTGTGAGAAATGTGGTATTACCCTAAAATGCCATCCCTGCCAGCTTCCCAACAGCAGATTATGCATTAAGAAAACATATTTCACCTCTCCTATTTTAATGGAGTTATTAGGAGCAACTGCAATATTTTCCTTTAAATAAACTAAGGAGAGAAAGAAAAAAATGATGATCTACAACTGTTAACAGTCTTGTTATGGGAACATAAGAACAGTCTGCATTTTCTGTACCTTTACAGTTATGTTTGTACATAAATGGGGTTTGATTTACTTAGTTCTGTGCTCAGGGGTGAAGTGAGGGCAGAACACAAAGTCTCATCCAAGTTCAAGGGCTCAGTGAATCCTCAATCCCCAGTAAGACTGCTTTCTCCTTGTTTAGCGCAGAACCAGCAAACAAGCTATGCAAGGTGAAAGATACATAATGGTATGAGTGGATGTGGTTCTCAGGGTTCCTTTCCTCTTTGGGATGCCCTGGCAGCAATGCAGAATGAGGAATTCACCAGGTCCAAAAAGCCCATGTATGCGCGCACTGTCTTTTATATTAAATACTTTCTATAAAAGGGGGTAGGCTGGATAAGGGTTACAGGGGCCTGTCAGTCTACAACACTCAGGTGATCACTCCAGGTTCCAGCTTCAGGATTCCTTGATGCATCATAATGATATTATCTCCTGTGTCTTCCTTTGGTTCTGGCTGAGCCATAGAATCTACCTGAGACGTCAGTGCAACTGGCCTGGCCTTGGCCTATCATGGTTGTTAAGAACAGATAACTCAACAAATAATTGACTTCAAATTCTCTGCCATTTTCACCAAAGAAATTCTAGCGTGAAGAGTGGAAATTTGTCACAGTAAACATAGTGCGGTAACCCCTCTGACAATGTTTAGAGGTCAGGCGTGTTTGATGGCTAATTTGGAGTGACCTATCAGAGAGCTGATAGATCAGATTCAGAGAGTTAATAATCTGAGCTCTCTGGTTTTTCTGAGTACTATTTCCTCCGTACACTCCCCCATCTACACCATAATGTAGACTTTCTGAGTGATAGGAATAATCACGTCTGCCAGACAAAGTTTAGGCTAATACTGGCTAACACCTACAATTCCTATTATCTGCCTTCTTTTCTAGATTCCGTGCAGACCCTGACTCATTTATGTAGCTTCCCACACTCTTCTGAATCAATACTTCACCCTGTAATTTTGATAGTTTTAATTTATCTCTCAGATCGTATTAATTCATATTTATTCAATCATTCACTTCTTCAAGAATCACATATGAAGTGTCTTTTATTTACCAAACAGTATTCTATGTACTGGGAAAAACCACACAAACGAAGGACACCATTCTGCCTTCAAGGCACTCAGATTCTAGTTGAGAAGGTAGACGAGCAAACTTCTAGTAAAGGCCTGCAAGTGCTTCCTAAACCAACTCTATTATATATATTTTAAAATCATCCTCATTTCAGATGGTGTTGCATCCAGTCTCTAATATGGTCTCCAGTAAACCTCACCTCCTGGTCTTTATCCTCATCTAAGGCTCCTTTCCACATTAAATCAGTGCTAGCCTGTGTGACCAATAAAATACAGAAGTGACTTCTGTGGTAATAAAAGGCATCACAGCTTACACATTGGTCATTGAATTGCTAACCAGCCAACCACCGACTATGAGGACACTAAGTGACCCATGTATAGACTACTTAAAGAACAACTGAAGCCCCTGGCCATAGCCAGCACCAACTTACCAGTCTGATAAGTTGGCTATCATGGAAGAAAATCCTCCAACCCATTCAAACCTTCAGATGGGTGCAGCCCTGGCAGACATGTGACTACAATCTCATTAAGGACCCCATACCAGAACCAGCCAGCCAAGCCAATCCCAAATTCCTCACTCTTAGAAACTATGAGATACAGCAAATGATTTATATATTCTAAGCAAATAAGTTTTGGGAAATTTGTCACACAGCATTAGATAATTAATACAGATAAGCTATGTTTTTGTCTTCTATTATGAGTTTTTGTTCTACCTAGAATGCCTCTGTGTATGTTTTCTCATTTCATCATCTGTCTTACCTTTTAAGGCACAATACAAATATTATCTATTCTAATACTATTTTTCTTAAATATACCAATGTTGTGGGAAGTCAGGGACCCCGAATGGAGGGATCGGCTGAAGCCATGGCAGAAGAAGATAAATCGTGAAGATTTCATGGACATTTATTAGTTCCCCAAATTAATACTTTTATAATTTCTTACACCTGTATTTACTGCAATCTCTAAACATAAATTGTGAAGATTTCATGGACATTTATCACTTCCCCAATCAATACTCTTATAATTTCCTATGCCTGTCTTTACTTTAATCTCTTAATCCCGTCATCTTTGTAAACTGAGGATGTATGTCACTTTAGGACCCTGTGATGATTGCATTAACTGCATAAATTGTTTATAAAGCATGTGTGTTTGAACAATATGAAATCTGGGCATCCTAAAAAAGAACAGCATAACAGCGATTTTCAGGGAACAAGGGAGATAACCATAAGATCTGACTGCCTGCACAGTCGGGCAGAACAGAGTCATATTTCTCTTCTTGCAGAAAGCTAATAGGAGAAATAGCACTGAATTCTCTTCCCAGCAAGGAATAACCCTGGGGAAGGAATGCATTCCAGGGGTAGGTCTATTGATGGCTGCTCTGGGAGTGTCTGTCTTATGCGGTTGAAGATAAGGGATGAAATACACCCTGGTCTCCTGCAGTGCCCTCAGGCTTGCTAGGATTAGGAAATTCCAGCCTGGCAAATTCCAGTCAGACTGGTTGTCTGCTCTCAAACCCTGTTTCCTGTTAAGATGTTTATCAAGACAATACATACCCAGCAGGACATGGAACCTCGTCAGTAATTTTAATTTCACCCTGACCTTGTGATCTTGCTCTGCCCTTCTGCCCCTGTGATCTTTTATTGCCCTTTGAAGCATGTGATCTTTGTGACATACTCCCTGTTCATACCCCCCTCACCTTTTGAAATCCCTAATAAAAACTTGCTGGTTTTGCGGCTCAGGGAGCATCACAAACCTACCAATAGGTGCTGTCACTCCCAGATGCCCAGTTGTAAAATTTCTCTCTTTTGTACTCTTTCTCATTATTTCTCAGACTGCCCAACACTTAGGGAAATTAGAAAAGAACCTATGTTGAAATATTGGGGGCTGGTTCTTCCAATATACCAATATGAGATCTGAACCAGTTACTTGGCACATCATAAATACCATAATTACTTGTCTATTTGTCATCATGATTTTTGGATTATGAGCAATTTATGGGCAGGCTGTGTTATATTCAAAGTTTACAACATCATGGTGCCAGCCTAGGGTCTTAGACATTGTGTGTGTATGATAAATATTAAATATATAATACCCAGTGATAAATGGTAGATTGTGGTACACACACAAGAATGTGCTACATCAATTTTTACATTTATATGTTTCATTTCAAGAGCTTTTTTGTTTTTTACATTTATTTTTCTGTATAAAATTACTCTAGGGCATGAACCTCATCTATTGTGTCTTTTCTGTCTGCCTATGGATGCTAATATAGTGCTGGATACTCCATGTGTGCTCAATAAATGTTGACTGACTAAGCATTTAATACTTTAAAACAGAAATTCAATAAATGTAGTCTCAGTGACCTGAAAGAGTAATGCTTCTCCTTGTGTGTCTAATGGATTACCAAGGAGTATCTTTAGAGCCAGGATTTCAGAAACAACTATCAATGTCAAACTCAAGGACAAAACCATCACCGGAAAGGGCTCGCCCCAGAAAAAGAAAATTCCCATGGGAGAACAAAGAGCTGAAGAAATCAGCCTGCACTCAATCCATAGAAACCTAGACTCCTGAGATATAAAAAACTCCTAAGTGCTACACTCACCTCAAAATCAGATTTCCTTCTAGGAGGGTGAATATTTCATCCAAGGTCAGGGATCAGACAAGGCCTAAAAGTCAATATTAGTGATGAGGCTAAGAAACATTTGAACTGGGTACAGTGGCAGTCGACTTCATGGCTTGGTACTGACTCTGCTCACCAAGAAGGCTCCATGCATCTTGCTCTTGGTGCTGCCCCTGTGCATGCTGTGCACCTCTTTACCTTTTACACTCTGGTGTACAAAGTCCTTACCTCTAGCCCCGCCTGTGACTGGTTATTTCTCTTTTTCTTTCGTTCATGCTGTGTTCTAACCTTGACTCATTGCTTATGTCTCCTAGATGAATTTCCTTTCATCTGCTCAAGTACAATTTATGAACTTATGATTGAATACTTCCAAAATTGGAGTTTTATTAATTGGGGAATAAATGCTGAATAAATACTGATGTCATCCAAGCTTTTTTTTTTTTTTTTTTTTTTTTTTTTTTTTTTTTAAAGAAATGGTTCCTCTTTCTGTGACCCAGCCTGGAACACAGTGGTGCAGTCATATCTCACTGTAACCTTGAACTCCTGGGCTCCAATGATCCTCCTTCATGAGCCTCCCAAGTAGCTGGGATTACAGACATGAACCACCATGCCTGGCTATTTTTTTTTGTTTTGTAGAGACAAGGTCTCACTATGTTGCCCAAGCTGGTCTCAAACTCCTAGACTCAAGAAGTCTTTCTGCCTTGGCCTCCCAAAATGCTGGAATTACAGGCATGAGCCACTGCACCTGGGCCAAACTTTTAAAAGAAGAATTGGCTGGTTTTTTTTAAAAGAAAGCAGCCAAGTTCTAATGATGAAATTATTCTTCAAAAATATTTCTTTATGATATTTGGTATATTCAGGGTTTTGGAAATGATAACAATATTTTTGTCAAGTGAGAGAAGAACACAAACATGGAAGGCATATAATGAATATTCAAGCCTTATAATATACTAACATTTACCATTTGGATTTTCAATAATTTAATGGAGAACCAAAACATTTTTATTATTCAACGTATTTGCATCTAGTTTATCCATCAGAGATGTAAATACCTGGTATCTAATCATGTTTATCTTGAAGGCATATTAATAACTTCACTGTTGATGGCTTTTGTGTTTTGTATTCAACTGTATGTTTGTTATTATGAGAACAATAAATATAATTTTTAAAAGAAAAATACAAAATTACATAAAATGAAACAATATTTAAGAGGAATGGAATAAAATAAAAATTATTAATAAAAACGTAACTTTAGAAAACAAATGGATTTAAACTTTAACATTATGGTACAGAAGGTTTTCAAAAAACTATATACCCTAAAAAGAATTAAAATGATTCATGAATATCTTTTGGCTCTAAAAGTTACTTAAATTGAATAATTTAAATAGCTTGAAAAATTTTCAGTCCATTTTTACAGTTTGATTTAAAAAATAGCAAATAAAACATCACAGTCTTTGAGTTGTATTTATTAAGTTCCTATCTGCTTCCTTTAAAACTATATCAAGTACATAAATAACAACATAAGGGTGTATTAAAAATTGATCCTTTTGTTGCTTCTATGCTCATTTTCCTCCCTGTTCTCATTTACAGCATTTACTACCACCACCACCACAATATTTATAGAGCACCCACCACAAGTCAAGGACTCTACTAACTTATGCATAATCTCACTTAACATTCCAAAGTAATCTGTGGTTAGGGGCTTGCCATGCTGCTGTTGGGAAAACTGAGGAATAGGGAGATTAAACAATGTGTCCTAGATCACACAGCTGGAGGTGGAGGAGCTGGAATTCAAATCAGTTCTATTTGACTCTAGCACCTGAGCTCTTACTCACTCTAATATGTCTTTCAGAGTCTGAAGTCCATCTCCTTCAAAAGATCTGCTCACAGCTGTACAAGGAATGAGATCAGGTCCTTTGCAGGGACGTGCAGGAGGATAATTGCCCTTATCTTCAGTGAACTAACGCAGGAATAGAAAACCAAATACTGAATGTTATAAGTGGGAGCTAAATGATGAGAGCACACGGACACACAGAGGGGAACAACACACACTGGGGCCTGTTGGGGGCGGGGGTTGGGAGAATGAAGAGGAGCAGAAAGATAAGATAGGGTCAGGGAGACTAGCTAGTGGATGGGCTTAATATCTGGGTGATGGGATGATCTGCACAGCAGACCACCATGGCACACATTTACCTATGTAACAAACCTGCACATCCTGCAGATATACCCCTGAACTTAAAATAAAAGTTGGAAATTAAATAAAAAGATCTGCTCACTTCTCCAGATATCCAGTGAGATTTCCACACAGATCTCACTCACTTTTCTAAATCAAAGTTTTTGTCACACATATTGTATTTTGATTATATACAGCCTTATATTGTTATGCATATGTTTAAAATGTGTAAAACTTGTTCCTCAACTAGACTATAAACTTTATGAAAGTAGCTTCATGTCTAATATGTGGCATATACTCTTCCAGTTTACCAAACCAGTGATCTCAAACATAAATACTCAGTGAATACTAGATGAATTGAATTTGGGTGTTACTATGTATAACAGGTGTTGATAGTTAATATTTAGCACACTTATCCTCATAATGTGCCAAGTTCTTTACATATATTACTTCATTTAATTTTGGAGGTGGCCTGTGAAGTTGACTTCATCATGTCCATTTTACAAATGAAGAAACTGAATAAATGTTAAACAATCTCACCAAGGTCACACAGATAACTAGTGAAAGTCTGGGATTCAAATCCAAATTTTCTTAAAAATATCTGTGCTCTTATAATCTATAATCCTGTTACATTAGGACTTTGTAGGACAATTGGTATTAACAAAATTATTTTTGCTGCTGAGTAAAGACTAAACAAGAATTAAACAGAAACATCATTTATCATTGTTATATGTTCGAGAATCTGAGTACTGTGTGTCTGAATACATGGAACTGAATATGAGGGATGTGACCGATAATTTGATACTTACTTTGGAGTACAGAAGAAGGAAATGGGTTGAAGAGAGTCTTTCTAGCTACATCACTTTCTTGGGAGAAAGAAAATTGAGTTCAACAAGAATATTACCTGTAATCCTTCTACAACTAAAGCTTGACATTTAAATAGCCTATGATTTCATATGACATTAACTATCATTTCTTTTGGAGAAGTGAAGTTACTTTTATTTCTACAGCTTAACTTGTTGAGATGACTTAGTTTTAATATAAGAGATATTCCATAGTCCACTACTATTACATTATTAAAAATGACAGCTTGAATGTTCTCTTTTGACCACCAATTTCTCGGAAAGCCTCACCTAGTCTTCCTACCTCAAGTTTGTAGTATATTAAAATATATATTTTATTCTTTCTCGGGGTCAACTTATAGTCATTATTTCACTTCTTGCTTTCTTCTTTCCTGATAGATGATTTGCTCCAAAAGAGACTGAATCAAAACAAGTCACAGGGCAGCAGGAGAGACGAAGAGTGCTCATGAGGAAAGAACTGACCCCCCATTGGACTTTCTCATAAACTGATGACTCACTCCTGTTGCAAACACTGGCTTCACTGAGGGTAGACGTTCCGCTGTCTCACTTTGCCAAAAGTGGCCACAATGGATTGGCAATATCTTTATTTGCTGAGAAGAAACACTTTTGATAGTTTACAAGATGGCCATATCTAATAGAGTCATCAACATCCAGGGACAAAATTCATTTTAGTAAATAACAAATTGGAAAAAAAAGACAAGAGACTTTTTTTTCTTTGGCCTTTTAAAACTCACATTTAACTATATACGTTTTCATGACACCATTTCATAAATGGCTAATGTATTTGGCTGACAAAGCCAAATATAGTTCTATAAATAGCATTATTAATGATGAGGAACTGGAGATACAATAGGAAAAAGTGAATTGCTGCAGAATGAGATACAGCTGAGTAAGGCAGAAATAAGAAAGGGAGAAAATAGTCTAACACCACATAGGAAGATTGTCTCAATTCCAGGGGAGGGAAAAAAATGTATTGCCCCAGAAAAATGACCAGAATTACATCTTTTTTGTTCCGTTCAGCATTATTTATTATGGTGAAAATACAGAAACAATATACATGTTCAGCCATTCTGGCTCATGCATGGGAGAGAACATAATGTGCCATAAAAATGAGTTGTAGAGAAATATTTAAAAATGAGAAAAATCAGTTAAATAGTATAAACAAATAACCAGATTTCAGCCAGGTGTGGTGGCTCATGCCTGTAATCCCAGCACTTTGGGAGGCGGAGATGGGCGAATCACTTGGGCTCAGGAGTTCGAGACCAGCCTTGCCACTATGGTGAAACCCTGTCTCTACTAAAAATACAAAACTTAGCCAGGCACGGTGGCGTGTGCCTGTAGTTCCAGTTACTCGGGAGGCTGAGGCAGGAGAATCGCTTGAACCCACAAGGCGGAGGTTGAAGTGAGCTGGAGATCGTGCCACTGCACTCCACCTTGGGTATCAAGAGCAAAACTTCGTCTCAAAAAAATAAACAAATAAAATAATATAAAAATTAGCCAAGTGTGTTGGTACATGCCTGTAATCTCAGCTACTTGGGAGGCTGAGGCAGGAGAATCACTTGAACCCAGGAGGTGGAGGTTCCAGTGAGCCAGAGATCATGCCACTGCACTCCAGCCTGGGCAACAGAGTGAGACTCCGTCTCAAAAAAGAAAAACAACCAAATTTCAAAATAGTAGATATACCATGACGCACATTAGCTAAAAACACATAGAGATATTTAAGTGAACACACATATTATAAAGGAAAGAGGTTTAATTGAATCACAGTTCCATATGGCTGGGGAGGCATCACAATCATGGCTGAAGGTGAATGAGGTGCAAAGATAAGTCTTACGTGGGCATCAGGCAAAAGGGTTTGTGAAGGGGAGCTCCCATTTATAAAACCATCAGATCTCGTGAGACTTACTCACTATCACTAGAAAAGCATGGGAAAGACCCACCCCCATGATTCAATTACCTCCCACTGGGTCCCTCCCAGGACACAGGGGAATTATGGGAGCTATAATTCAAGATGAGATTTGGTGGGGACATAGCCAAACCATATCAGAGAGATAGGCCAAGCCCTGGTGAATTTAGCTTCATTTTTCATAGCTATGCCAAGTGTAAGCAGTGGTGTGGTGGAGCTGCCTATTACTGGCTGTAAGAACTGATTGTACTCATCTTCTCCCATCTTCACATTCAGTGACGTCACTTTGGTAGCTTGAAATTGGCATGTATTTACAACACAGAAATTGGCAAATACTACAAATCGGGATGTTTTTATCAGACAGGTAGCCCTTAAGCATTTACCAACACATTACTGAGCAAAGTTTAGGGAAGAAAAATCATAGGATCCTGTAGAAGACAGAGAGTCTAATTGTAGACCCCATATAAAGCTGGACCCCAAAGAGCTGCGTACTTGGTATAAGAGGGGAGTAGAGATAAGCCTACTCCACAGAAGGAATCATCAAGGAAACAAATTGATGCTGAGTGGAGAGCAAAACAGCCTTCTTGAAAAATAAACCACAAGCTCACCCTCATAAACGTTTTAGGACCTGAAATTCATACTACCAGTGTGGTCCACAAAATTATAAGCCAAAATTTGAAAGTGTCCAAGTTGATAGTATCCCCAGGTATCTGGGTGATTCAAACATGCATTTTTAAAGTTCCTATGAATTTATTTTTTGTTTTATTTTAAACTTTTATTTACATGTACATGATTCTTATATGAGTACATATGCGGGTTTGTTATATAGGTAAACTGTGTGTCACAGGGGTTTGGTGTACAGATAATTTCATCACCAGGGTAATAAGCATAGTACCCAGTAGGTACTCCCACTCCTCCCACCCTCCACACTCAAGTAGGCTCCAGTGTGTATTGTTCCCCTCCCTGTGTTCACGTGTTCTCATTGTTCAACTCCCATTTATAAGTGAGAACATGTGGTATTTGGCTTTCTATTCCTTTGTTAATTTGCTTAGGATAATGGCATCCAGCTCCATCCATGTTGCTGCAAAGGACATGATCTCATTCTTTTTTTATGGCTGCATAATATTCCATGGTGTGTATGTACCACATTTTCTTTATCCAGTCTACTGTTGATGGGCATTTAGGTTGATTCCATTTCTTTGCTATTGTGAATAGTGCTGCAATAAACATACGTGTGCATTTGTCTTTATGGTAGAATGGTTTATGTTCCCTTGGGTATATACCCAATAATGAGATTGCCGGGTCAAATGGTAATTCTGTCAAACATACATTCTTTCTGTGGAAACATATCTACAATTTGGCCTCAAAAATTAGCAGAAATAAATATTAGCTCACATTAACAAATAAAAATAACACTCATGAAAATATGGCAGCTTGTGTAAGAAAAAACAAAGAGCAAAATCAATCATGTAAAAGTTTTAAATATAGTCTAGGCACAAAATTAACAATAAATAATATATTCAATATTTAAAGAAATAAAAGAGAACTGTAAATCTGAGAAGGAAATGAGAGTACATTAAAATAATAAAGAAAGACTCAAGGAAAACAAATGGAAATTCTAGAAATAAGAATAAAGTAAGAAAAATTTAAAATTCAGTGGGCAGGTTAAACAGAATATTAGACACAACTGAAGAGAGAATTAGAAATATCAGAAGGCAGATTTAAAAGAAGTCTCTAGAATGCAGCAAAAATGCGACAAAGAGGTCATAAATATGTAAGTGATGTTAAGAAGTATAGTAGAAAGATAAAGGGAATAGATGTGTGGTAAATCCATAAATAAAAACACAAGAATATAAATATCAAATTTAGGATTATGGTTACCTATGAGATAAATTGAGTCATGGATAAAGTGGGGGTACTTAGGGCTTCAAAGATACTAGAACATGCTATCTCTTAAGATTGGTGATGGGTACAGGTGCTCCTTTTTATTGTTCTTATGCCTTAAAGTATAATAGAAATACTCCTTTTTATGTTGTTAATATTGAATAAAAACCATTTTTAAAGTAACTGGAAAGGAAATACTCCACAGTGTTAACTATAATGGCATTTGACTCATGAGACTACGGCTATTTTATTTTCCCATCTTTTCTCATACTCAAATATTACTTCATGAGACTATTAAATTTATAATAAAAATATAATGACAAACACACTTAAAAAAAGAAGCATATCTTTTTCCAACATGATAAATACCTTTGCATAAAATAGCAAACTCAGATGATCCTATTATCTAGGACCTTCCCTTTTATTTACAGATAAATAGATATATTTTTAAAATATTACATACCAAAGTGAGAAGGCTCCTTTGGGTTCCAATTTTTCTCTGATTTCTAATGAATTAAGGAAGCCTTTTAATTACTCTTTAAAACCTATGCAGATTCTTAAACTGAATTACTTCAGTTTCTTAATTGTATTTAATGACAAATTAATTAGAGGTCTGGGACTGGTAAAATTATAATAAGACTGCTGAGGCTTAAACTTGTTTCACACAGTGTCTGTGACAGAGACAAGACTGATTTATTTTTTTACTTACTGTGTGTATAGAAAGGTTAGAATGAGGCCCATTGGTAAAAGAGGCACTGACACTGGTAGGTTTTTAAAGGATTTGTTTAGGCTTCAAAGCATTTTATTTTATTTTTTGAGACAGGGTCTCTCTCGGTCACCTAGGCTAGAATGCAGTACCACAATCTTGTCTCACTGCAACCTCCCCTGACTCAAGTTATCCTCCCACCTCAGCCTCCTGAGCAACTGGAATTACAGGCATGCACCACCAAACCCAGCTAATGTTTGTATTTTGGGTAGAGATGGGATTTTCCATGTTGCCCAGGCTGGTCTTGAACTCCTGGGCTCAAGCAATCTGACCGCCTTGGCCTCCCAAAGTGCTGAGATTACAGGCATGAGCCACTAAGCCTGGCCCAAAGCATTTTAAATAACTAGGTAATTAATCAAATCTTAAAGACAGAAAAAAGACTTTTTAAAGTCCCAAACTTGACCTGCTACAAAGTGACAGTTTGCAAAATCATTTAATAGAAACAAAAAGGTAAAAATTTTAAAATAATCTTATTGAAAGTTGCTTCAATTTTTCTAACACAAACAATAAGCTATTTTGTAATATATTTAAGGCTGAATACTTTCTATTTGAAAAATGTAATTTTATTAGTAAATTTTACTTATTGAAAATAAATTGTCAGGCTGGGTGCAGTGGTTCACACCTGTAATCCCAGCACTTTAGGAGCTTGAGGCAGGTGGATCTCTTGAACTCAGGAGTTTGAGACCAGCCTGGACAAAATGGCAAAACCCCATCTCCACAAAAAATACAAAATTTAGCCGGGTGTGGTGGTGCACACCTTTAGTCGCAGAAAAGCAGGGAGCTGAGTTGGGAGGATCACTGAGCCTGGGAGGCCCAGGCTGCAGTGAGCAGAGATCAAGCTGCTGCACTCCAATGTGAGCGACAGAGCTAGACCATGTCTCAAAATAATAATAATAGTAATAATAATAATAAATTGTCATAAGTATTTTTTGTTTCCAGCCATATTTATTGAGCTATAATTGATATACAGTAAAATTCAGTTACTAAGCAGTTTGATTTTGACAAATTTATTATTTTGACAAATCCAAATACTTATAAAGTTATAAATTATTTCCATCACCTCAGAAATTTCCCTTGTGACCCTTCCCCTCAACCCTTAATGACATGCAACTACTGTCCTGATTTCTATTACCATTAACTAGATTTGATTTTTCTAGAATCATGAATATTTATCAAGAATATTTATTCTTATGTCTAGCTTCTTTCATTGAACATAATATTTTTTAAATATTCTATTTGACACCACTATTTGCTTATTTATTTTTCTGTTGATGACTACTTGGGGGTGATTCCAGGTTTTAGCTATTATAAAGCTACTATAGGCATTTTTGCACGAGGCTTTGGTGAACAATATATTTTAAATCCTTTTGGATTACATAGGTGTGGAATTACAGGATCATAAAGTAAATATATATTTACCTTTTAAAATAACTGCTAGAAATTTCATTAAAGTGGTTATATCATATTATACCATTATACATTTCCACCATGACTGTATGATAGTTTTGGCTGATTCACTCTTTGCCAACATTTGGTATGGTTGGTTAGTCTTTCATTTTAACCATTCTTGGGTATGTAGTGGGCTGAAATTTTCTCTCCTTGAATGTTCTGGTATGGTCTTGATATAGGGGCAATCTGACCTCCTAAAGCAATTTGGGAAGCATCTCTTCTTCCTGTATTTTCTGAAACTGTGGCAAGTTTTATATTCTATTTCAAATGAAGGTTTTAATTTATTTGATAAGTATAAGGCTTTGGAGGTTTTCAATATATTGTCATGTTCATTTTTGTAATTTGATGTTTGAAATTTGTCTGTTTACTGAGGTTGTTTAAATTATTTGTGTAAAATTGTTTATAATGTCCCTTTTTGTCCTTTAACATCTGTATAATTTGTAATAGCCTATCATTTTTAATATTGACAATTTTGGCTTTATTTCTTTTATTGATCAGTCCTATTAGATGTTTACCAATTTTATAATCTTTTCAAAGAACCAATTTTTTTATATTGTTCATCTTTTGTGTCCATTTTCTACTTTACTAATTTCAAATTACTTCTTTTACTTATATTGTGTTAATTTGCTCCAATTTTTCTAGCTTCTTAAATTGAAAGCATAAATCATTTAATGTATATATTTCCTTTTTCTAATATAAGCATTTAAAGCCATAGATTTATCTCTAAGTTCAGCTTTAGTATGTATGCCACAAATTTTCAAATGCTGTATCTAATTGCCATTTCATTGCTAAATATTTTTTTACTTATCTTGTGGTTTCTTCTTTGATCCATGAGTTATTTAAAAATTTGTTTATTTTCCAAATATTTGAAGATTCTCTAGATATTTTACTATATTAATCTAGCTTAATACTATTTTGGTCAGAGACATACATTCTGTATGATTTTAATCACTAAAATTTATTACAACTTGTTTTGCGGCCCAGTACGGTCTATCTTGATATATTTTCCATGTGCAATTTAGAATAATTGTATTGTTTTGGTTTGGTTATTTTATAACTAAATTAGGTGAATTTAGTTCATAGAGTTTCTCTAATCTTCTATACCTTTATTAATTTTTTTATCTAATTGCTCTATGGGTTACTGAGGTATCAAAATCTCCAACTATAATTTTGCATCTATTTCACACTATTACTTCAAGCATTTAGGAGCTTTATATTAGGTGCATAGACATTATTTTCTCTTGTATGACTATGAAATGTCCCTCTTTTATCTAGGAATACTCTGTTTTACAGAGTCTGATATTTAGAGAGTCATACCAGTTTCTTTATGTTTAGTGTATGCATTACATATCTTTTCCATTCTTTTACTTTCTGTTTGTCTTTACAGTTAAAATGTATTACTGATAAATAGCATAATTGAGTCTGAATTTTTATCTAGACTGGCTTTCACTTATTTTAACTGAAAAGCTCGATACTCCATTTACCTTTCATGCAATTATTGATGTGTTTGTGTTTAATTCTACCATGTTTGTGATTTTTTTTCTATCTGTCCCATTTTCTCTTTATATGTTTCTCCCTGTCATCTCTTGAGTGAATCCAGTCTTTTAAAATATATTCTATTTTAGCTTCTCAATTGACTTTTTAGTTGCGCCTCTTGGTGGAGATTACAATACGTAACTGATATGGACTGAATTTTGTTCCCTCAAAATTCATATGTTGAAACTCTAACCCCCAATGTGTTAGCATTTGGAGATGAGGCTTTTGAAAGGTAATTAGGTTTAAATGAGGTCATGAGTGTGGGGTCCTCGTGATATAGTTACTATCATTATAAGAAGAGACCAGAGAACTTGCTTGCTTTCTCTCTCCACTATATGGTGACATAGTGAGAAAGTAGCCAGGAAGAGAGCCCTCACCAGGAACAAACTTGGCTGGCACCTTGATTTTGAACTTCTCAACCCCCAGAACTATAAGAAATAGATGTCAGTTGTTTAAGTCATCCAGTCTACTATGTTTTGTTATGGCAACCTGAGTCGACTAAGACTGACTGCATCTTTATCTTTCATAGTATATCTTCCACAATTAATTTATGACTTCATCAATAGCATAAGCATCTTGCAACAAAGAACTTCTAATTACTGCCCTCCTTCACTTTGTGCTATTCTTTTCATACATTCAACTTTTATTTATGCTATAAATCCCATAATATACTGCTATTAATTTTTATTTAAACAACCAATAGTTTTTAAATGGAATTTGAATATACGTATATTTCTATTTGATAATTTTTGTCTGGTACCTTTCCTCTCTGGAATATTTTTTCTTCAGTCTTAAGAAATTCTCTTAGGATTAATTTAATTGCAGGTCTGATAAAGAGGAATATTGTTCCAGATTCTCTACATGTGCAAATGTGTTTATTTTACCTTCATGCTTGAAGATTATTTTGCTGGGTATAGAATACTAGATTGTAGTTTTACTCTTTCAGCACTTAGAAGCTATTGTTCCATTGTCTTCTAGCCTTCAGTTGTTGCTAATGAGTAGTCTGTCAACATTCTTATTGTCATTCATCTGTATGCAATGTGTTTTCTATTCTCTGGCTGCTTTTAAGATGTTCCTTTTATCTTGGATTCTGTTAGCAGTTTGACTATGATGTGCCTATGTGTAATTTAATTTGTATTTATTCAGATTAGAGTTTGCTGAGTTTCTTGAATATGTACATGGAAGATTTTCATCAATTTAGGATTTTTGACCTTATTCTTTTTGTTCTCTTTCCATAACTCAAATTACATGTATGATTGATCATTTTATATTGTTTCACTTATCTCAGACATATTTTTTCTCTCTCATGTTTCACTTTTGTATCAGTTTATATAATTCCTATTGACCTATCTTCAAGTACACGAATTCATTCTTGTGGTATGTACTCTGGCCTTGTAAGCCCACAAAAGAATTCTTCATCTTTGTCATCATATTTTTTCACATCTAGGCTCTTTTTAAAATAGTTTTTACAGCTTTTCTGATATTCTCTATCTTTTCACAAATACTGTTCACTTTTTCTACTAGTACCATTAGCTAGTTTATCATGATTATTTTAAATACTTTGATATGTTCAACATTTCTATCATCTTTGGGTCTTATTCAAGTGGCTATTTTCTTTCTTGAGTATGAGTCATATTTGCTTGCTTCTTTGTGTATCTCATAATTTTTATTAAATGCTAACATTGTGTATAAAGGAATAGAGATGAAAGCAAATAAAACTTTTACTCAGAAAAGGGTATCTTCTTTTCAGTCAGGCTGTTAATGAGAGGAGGTCAAACTATCTGTAATTGAGATGAGTATAGACTTTCTCATGCTTTAGATTTAGTTCAGCACAGACTTCAAATGTTTGAGGGTAGGATTAGAATATTCCCTTTAGCACAGCTTGAGATCTGAGTAATTGGAGAGTTTGCCTAAGTTCTCTTTCCCTGACTTTAGCCTTTGGTATGCCTGGTGCACCTGTTTTTCAGGGGATTATCTGTCAGCTCTTTAATTTCTCTCTCAGCTCCAGTGGGCTGCTGCTTTAAACTTTTGAGGCCTGAAATGCCTGGAAGTTTCCTTGTAGTTGTCCTGCTTTACCCTCAGGTTTCAGCAGGCCCAGCACACCTGTATCTAAGAAGAGCAGTGACATCTCTCACAAGTCTCCTACCCCTCACCCAACCATAGAAAGCTCCCCATTCTCAGGCCTATAGTGCTTTGTGGAATTCCCTCCATTCTCCTGTCTTCCTTCATACTTTAGCCTGTGCTTCTGGAGGATAAATCTCTCCATTTCTCTGTCCTTCCCCAATCTTGCCAGCAATGACTCAGTGGAGGCCTTTGGAAAAGATTTGAAAAGAGCAAACTGTCTTTGTGTATGGGCCACTAAGGGTTTCTGAATCATCACACCAGGCTTTATTTGGCCTTTAAAAATACGTTAAAAAGCTCAGCCATTTTCTTCTTATTTGCTTTTGTGGCAGCTTCCTCCTCCTCCAGCTTTTCTACAAGGGTGGAGTAGCTGAGGATTTCTTCTCTCACTTTGATTTAATTCATTAGTCTTTTTTGCATCCTCAGCTCTCTTTTGTTGAACCAAACCTATGCATTTGTTATCGCCTTTCATTCTTGTTAGGGTAGGAGCAATGTTTCCTTGTGACTTTCTATTATTCTACACCCTAAGTGGATGCAAAGGAGCTAGCATACATATTCAAATAACATAAGACTATCTCTTAAATCTTCCTATACAAAATTAAGTTCCTCAGATAAGTTTATGTTATTTCTCCTATATCCAGGCAGGATTATGATTACGTTAACTTGGATTTGATCCTAAGGATTCTCAATCTTTTCTTGATAAAGTTACTTTCAATATAATAGAATTTCTGTGTCCTATCATAGAAATTAGATCTAGTGTAATTAAACCTTATCCTAAGCAAATCCCTCAACAATGAATCTTCTCTCTCCCAGTGACTCCCCACCACCTAGTCTATCACTTAGGCACCTTCCTCTAATATGCGTGTTCTTTAATACAGCCTGCACATTGCTTAGAGAGAACCCCTAAATCACAGAGCTGATCCTGTCTTTGAAGCCCTTCAATGACTCCCCATAGCACAGTTAATGATGCTCTTCATGATCTGGCCCTGCATTTTTGTCACAACCCCTCTGCTCTAGATCATAAGGTATACAATTTTACTTGCATTCAACACCTATTTTGAACTCTATTCTATTTAGTAGTAGAAAAATTAATCTAGTCAATTTTGGGTAAATCCAGCGAATTCATTATTTTCTTGCTCCTCATTTTCTCCCCTAGGTTGAGTGTCTCATTCCTGATTGTCATGGGCCTATCTTGAAATATTTCAGTTATCATCACTCTTCTACACTGGAAAATCCAGCAATGTCTGAGTTTTCATTTGTCCTCTAGTCATGGGTTCCACATTATAGCTGTTGCTGTGCTTTTTTCCTCCTTGTTATGAAGCCCAACATCACAAATCCACAGGTTCTCAGTGTCATCTTCACAGAAAAGTCTTTTGGCTACTTCCCTCTCCTGGTTGAGTCTTGCAAGGACTCTGTAAGACTTCCTATGATTCTTCTGTCTATTCATTATATTCAGAAATTTCTAATCTATTCTCTAGTGCTATGGTGATATAAAGAATTCTGTGGGGCTTGTCATTTTCCAGGTAACCCAGAAAGGCAGCAGAATACAAGCCTCCTTAATGGTATTAGTTTGTTTTCATGCAGCGGATAAAGACATACTCAAAACTGGGAACAAAAAGGGGTTTAATTGGACTTACAGTTCCACATACTGGGGAGGCCTCAGAATCATGGCAGGAAGCAAAAGCCACTTTTTTTTTCTTTTTTTTTTTTTGAGATGGAGTCTAGCTCTGTCACCAGGCTAGAGTGCAGTGGTACGATCTTGGCTAACTGCAACCTCCACCTCCCAAGTTCAAGTGATTCTCCTGTCTCAGCCTCCCGAGTAGTTGGGATTACAGGCATCTGCCACCATGCCCAGCTAATTTTTGTATTTTTAGTAGAGATGAGGTTTCATTATGTTGGCCAGGATGGTCTTGATCTCCTGACCTCATGATCTTCCCACCTTGGCCCCCAAAATGCTGGGATTATAGGCATAAGCCACTGCGCCCTGCCAAAAGGCACTTCTTACACAGTGGCGACAAGAGAAAAATTAGGTAGAAGCAAAAGTGGAAACCCTGATAAACTCATCAGATCTCCTGAGACTTATTCACTATCATGAGAATAGCACAGAAAAGACCAGCCTCCATGATTCAATTACCTCCCCCTGGGTCCCTCCCACAACATGTAGGAATTCTGGGAGATACAATTTAAGGTGAGATTTGGGTGGGGACACAGGCAAACCATATCATTCCACCTTTGACCCTGCCAGATCTCATGTCCTCACATTTCAAAACCAATCATGCCTTCCCAATAGTCCCCCAAAATCTTAACTCACTTCAGCATTAACCCAAAAGTCCACAGTCCAAAGTCTCATCCAAGACAAGGCAAGTCCCTTCCACCTGTGAGCCTGTAAAGTCAAAACCAAACAAGTTACTTCCTAGACACAATGGGGGTACAGGTATTGGGTAAATACAGCCATTCCAAATGGAATAAATTGGCCAAAACAAAGGGGTTAGAGGGCCAATGTAAGTCTGAATTCCAGCAGGGCAGTCAAACCTTAAAGCTCCAAAATGATCTCCTTTGATGCCATCTCTTGCATCTGGGTCACCCTGATGTAAGAGGTGGGTTCCTATGGTCTTGGGCGGCTCCACCCCTGTGGCTTTTCAGGATACAGCCTCCTTCCTGGCTGCTTTCATGGGCTGGCACTGATTGTGACTTTTCCAGGTGCATGGTGCAAGCTGCCAGTGGATCTACCATTTTGGGGTCTGGAGGATGGTGGCCCTCTTCTCATAGCTCCACTAGGAAGTGCCCCAGTATGGACTCTGTGTAGGGGCTCCAACCCCACTTTTCTCTTCCTCACTGCCCTAGCAGAGGTTCTTCATGAGTGCCCTGCCCCTGTAGCAAACTGTTGCCTGGGCATCCAGGCTTTTCCATACATCTTCTGAAATCTAGGTGGAGGTTCTCAAACTTCAATTCTTGACTTCCATGCACCCACAGGCTCAACATCACATGGAAGCTGCCAAGGGTTGGGGCTTCAACCCTCTGAAGCCACAGCCTGAGCTCTATGTTAGCCCCTTTCAGCCATGGCTGAAGTGGCTGGAACACAGGGCACCAGGTCCCTAGGCTGCACATAGCATGGGGATCCCGGGCCCGGCCCACAAAACCACTTTTTCCTCCTGAGCCTCCAGGCCTGTGATGGGAGGGGCTTCTGGGAAGTTGTCTGATATGGCCTGGAGACATTTTCCCCATGGTCTTGGGGATTAACATAAGGCTCCTTGCTACTTATGCAAATGTCTAGAGCTGGCTTGAATTTCTTCTCAAAAAATAAGTTTTTCTTTTCTACTGCGTCATCAGGCTACAAATTTTCTGAACTTTTATGCTCTGTTTCCCTTTTAAAATGGAATGATTTAGCAGCACCCCAGGCACTTTTTGAATGCTTTGCTGCTTAGAAAGTTCTTCCTCCAGATACCCTAAATCATCCCTCTCAAGTTCAAAGTTCCACAAATATCTAGGGCAGGGGCAAAATGCTGCCAGTCTCTTTGCTAAAACATAACAGGAGTCAAGGTCACCACTGCTCCAGTACCTACAAGTTCCTTATCTTCATCTGAGACCACCTCAGCCTGGACCTTACTGTCTATATTATTATCAGGCTTTTGGTCAAAGCCATTCAACAAGTCTCTAGGGAGTTTCAAACTTTCTTACATTTTCTTAACTTCTTCTGAGCCCTCCAAACTGTTCCAACTTCTGCCTGCTACCCAGTTCCAAAGTCACTTCCACATTTTCAGGTATCTTTTCAGCAATGCCCCATTCTGCTAGTATCAATTTACTGTATTAGTTTGTTTTCAAGATGCTGATAAAGACATACCCAAAATTGGGAATAAAAAGATGTTTAATTGGACTTACAGTTCCACATGGCTGGGGAGGCCTCAGAATCATGGCAGGAGGTGAAAGGCACTTCATACATGGTGGCAAGAGAAAAGTAAGGAAGAGGCAAAAGCAGAAACCCCTAATAAACCCATCAGATCTTGGTGAGACATATTCACTATCACAAGAATAGCAGGGGAAAGACTGGCCCCCATGATTCAATTACCTCCTCCTGGGTCCCTCCCATAACATGTGGCAATTTTGGGAGATACAATGCAAGTTGAGATTTGGGTAGGGACTCAGCCAAACCATAGCATTAACTTTCACAATTTCAAATTTATATGGGGTCATATATTCTCTCTTGAAGTTTAGAAAAACCTTATCTTAAATTGGAGTTATAAAAACAAATTCTGCCTCATCACACTCTTCTCCAGGTAGCTCTGACTTACTCTTGTACTACAACTTTTGAAACTCAAAAGCCAAGGCTTGACATCTTTGTTCTCTGATTCTACAGGGACATCTCCCAATGAGCACAATGTGGCCCCCTGTCTAATGACTTAAAAGCAGAAAGGGAGTACTGGGTAATAGAAAATAATGGGGAGATGGAAGGAGAAAGAAAAATGTATCACTTAACGTCTCAAAACACCTACCACATACACTTGTTTTTACCCTTTTCAAATTAAAGTAGTTGAGACCAGTAGAAAAGCAAGATAGCAGCATTCCCTACACTACTGCTAGCTGTTTTTTAAAGGTGATACTATTGGGCCTCTATCAGTGGAGCATATACTTGGGTTGGGTTTTTTACTGTGTCCATATAGTGTGTTAACCATTCACCACAATCTCCTCCACCCTACACTTCTGATCAGTAATATACACCAGATGAACAGTAACAAAAAGAGAGGGGCATCGCCTACAATGGCATAGCCAACAGAGCTAATTGATTATACATAGGATTTTCCTAAAAACCCAGATTATGAACCACAAGTCTCTTAGAGTTAAGAACATTATAAAAATTAATGTTCTTAATTGGTAGGACAGTAGTCCTACCACACTGCAGAGACGCTCTTCTTCTTTTTGGTTTTTTTTTTTTTTTTTTTTGAAACGGAGTTCTGCTCTTGTTGCCCAGGCTGGTGTGATCTCAGCTCACTGCTACCTCTGCATCGTGGGTTCAAGCGATTCTCCTGTCTCAGCCTTCTGAGTAGCTGGGATTACAGGTGCCCGCCACTATGCCTGGCTAATTTTTGGTATTTTTAGTAGAGATGGGGTTTCACCATGATAGCCAGGCTGGTCTCGAACTCCTGACCTCAGGTGATCTGCCTGCCTCAGCCTCCCAAAGTGCTGGGATTACAGACGTGAGTCATTGCGCCCGGCCTGGGCTTTCTTCTTTATGTTCCATCTTGGCATATGCTAAAACCACAGGGTCAGTAGGGACCAAGAGATCAAACAGGAGATGCCTTATATGCTCAAATAGGAGGGAATTCTTTTCTTCAAAGGCTTAAAGGAGATTCCACAACCCTCCATAGTAAATTTGTTCAACATTTCTCTGACGAAATGTATCCATTAAAAAGAAATCATGCAGCTGCTGAACAAGTTTCGACTGTTATTTTCTAAACCATGGTGATAGAAACAGTAATCACTATGGCTTTCAGGGAAAACCTTAACATATCTGAAGGTCATTCCTGAGGCCTTCCAAGAGGCTAGTATATAAAACAAAACAAAACTGACAATCACAAGAACAATGAAACAGGCATTTTGAACATTTAACATTCGTGAAGCTAAATATTGAGGTTTTAGGTTGCAAAACTGACTACTTAGGAGAAAAGACCAGAAGAAGAAATCTCTCTCATGATTAAATAAATTTATTAAGTGTTTAACAGTATGCAGTGTTATACTAGTTGCTGTGCAAAAAGTTCAGGGATTCTTTTTTGTATTAGACAGCTTTTGTTGTGTAGCAAACTATTAATACTCCAAAACTAGTGACTTAAAAGAGCAAATAGTTATTAGTTCTCAAAGTTCTGTCCTTCTGGTCAGTGCCAGACAGCTCAAGGCTCACTCACATTTCTGGCACTTGGCAGGCTGACTGGTCTGAAGTGGGCTTACTACTATGTGTGGCAGTTGGCCCAATATTGGTTAGAGAAATGGTCATGATCTCTCATTATCCAGCAACGTAACTGGGGCTCATTCTCTTGGTGATGAAAGGATTTCCAGCATCAGGACAGGCCAATCTAAGCACAAGAACTATTCGAGCTTCTGCATGCATCATAGTTGCTAATGTTCCATTGGCCAAAGTAAGTCATATGCTGGATTTAAACCTCTCACAGAGGTGTGAAAAAATATACCTAGGGTAAAAAAGTTGAAGTTCTAATTATGGTTCAGACAAAAACTCAGATTTGGTATTGGATATCTGTTTTGGTCCCAAGGGTGAAGTGAAGGAGTATATCTCATGATAATAAGGAGTATACATAGAGGGATTCGAGAAATTTATGGCCATGTTATAATCTCCCACTTCATGCATCTTTGTCTACAGTTAAGATAAGGCAATAATTTCAGCTGTATTTGAGTTGAAAAGAAGGTCAAAAGCAAAGGTTATTCTAGGAGACTTTTATATAGCTTCTTTTGCTATTTCTACTGAACAGAAAGTGTACAAATCCTAAGGATTTACAATTCAATGTAAAATGAATACACTTGCGTAACTAACACTCATGTCTGAGAAAAGAATATTACTAACACCCCAGTAGTTTTTTCCCAACACTTATCCCTTCTTCAACATTACCCCATTTTCCTCCTCAAAGGTAACCACTATTCTGACTCGATTAGTTTTGCCTGTTTTACAACTTCATGTAAATAGGATCATATACTGTGCATTCCTTTGTCTGGCTTCTGTATTCAGCATATATGCTTGTTAGACACATTCATGTTATTGAATGTAGCTGTGGTTTTATCACTTTCATTATGTGCATTTTATTCATTGCATGAATATAACACAAATTTGAATGTTTGGGTTATTTTCAATTTTGGCTGTTGTGCATGTCTTTTGTTGCACCTGTGTGCACATTTTTATTGAATAAATACCTAAGAGTAGAATTGCTGAATCAGGTCGAGCACAGTGGCTCACGCCTGTAATCCCAGCACTTTGGGAGGCCGAGGCGGGTGCATCACGAGGTCAGGAGTTTGAGACCAGCTGGGCCAACATGGTAAAACCCCGTATCTACAAGAAAGACAAAAATTAGCCAGGTGTGATGGCCGATGCCTGTAATCTCAGCTACTCAGGAGGCTGAGGAAGGAGAAGTGCTTGAATCCAGGAGGTGGAGGTTGCAGTGAGCCGAGATCGCGCCACTGCACACCTTCCTCGGCGACAGAGTGAGACTCTGTCTCAAAAAAACAAAAAAAGAAAAAAAAAAAGGAAAAAAAGAATTACTGAATCATAGGAAACATGTATGTTCAAATTTAGTTGATACTATGCAACAGTTTTCTTCTTCTTCTTTTCTAAGAAATGTCAGGCTATAAACCATTCTTAGTGCTCACTGGTTTGTGAACACTGAGCATAGAGATAGCCACTTTTTCTTTGCTCCAATAGTATAGGCACAGCAGAGCAGCTGCGTTTATGGGGCTGGCAAGTCCAGGAGAGCATCTGCAGGGCAGTGCAATGATTTTCTTTAACACACTTTCATGCATACATTTTATCTTCATTTGGTGTTCTAGGTTTTAAGCTAATGCATTTTTGCCTTCTACTTTCTCCTGGTTTACCATAAAATGCTTATATTTGGACTTCAATTGGGTAAATAGTAGTTCTCCCTGCATTTAAAATTTCATAAAACCTCAGTAATCCAAAGTGTATCAAATCATCCTGCCTAGGATTCAAGGAAAATAACTTAACTGTTCCCCATTCATTTATCAAATGTTTATTGAACACCTACAAGCGATTTTTTAAAAATTAAACCTGGGGATATAAAGAAATGTAAAATTCAACTTCCAATCTCCAAGAAGTATCTACAGTAGTTGATGACTCTTTCATCAGTAGCTGTCTGCCCCTTTCTCGTGCCTTCCTGTCCTCCTGTCATTTCCACAATAGTTGCCCGCAGCATAAGTAAGCAATGCTTAGCAGGCTGGCAGCTGTGAATGGGATTATTTGTGCTACTGTAGGCAGCATCTTTCATACACCACAAACAATTTCCTCTTCTCTCCTTTACCTCTTTGGATAACTATCCATGAATTTAGTCTTTTCCTTTTCTGGACAAAAAATTATATTAAGAAGAGTAAATTTGTTCTAGAGACTTGAGGAATGGGGGTAATACTTTTTCACATTATTTCCTGTATTTTAAGAGCCTGTATGTATTTGTGTGTAATGGGATTTTCAGACTACATTTGTATTGTGTAAGAAGATTGAAAATGTTCACAATGTTCTTGCTATTCAGTATTTCATATTGTAAAATGATCTCCAGAATACATTGGTTGTTAAGGTAATGTGCTCAAGTATCTTTGTGGCTTAAAGGAGGTATTACAACTCCCAAAATAGCTACGGTTAGTCCTTCTCACTGGTAATATAAAACCAATTTTTGTTTGTGAATTGAATTGTTGCACTTGTGCAGTGCATTTCAAAGCCCAGGAAGGGTGCTGTTAAAGGCCAGATTCTCCGTAATTTATAAAAATGGAGCAGTGATTTCTAGTAAAACAATTAACCTCATCTAAAAATCTCTCATTTAGATATTTCCATAAAGTATTAAGAGACACCAAAAGGTCCTTTATTGTATTTTTTCCATAGGCATCTTTATTGAGTCTGTACTTATTTCCATCTATAGTTAAAGAGCTGCAAGCAAAAGTATGCAAGCAAAAGTATAGTATGGTAGGAATAGCTGATTGTACCAAATGATTCAAACTATCCATCAACAGGAAAATCCTTGAATTAATACAGATACTTTTAGTGCAAGTGGTACCAATCCAAATCAAAGTAGCTTAAGTAAAAGAGGATTCATTTGCTCACGTAACTGGGAGGCTAACTTCAGCCACAACTCAATTCAGGGACTCAAACAAAATTGTTCAGATTCTGCTCCTCTCTCTGGGCCCTGCTTCCTTTTGAGCTACACTGATCCTCTCCTACTGCAGACTACCTTTTTCCATGGATCTGTGAATGGTCCAGCTGCAACAAATACCCTTCCTGCTCTGCTGTGCCCTTAGACATGGCCATGTGTTTCACGGCCACATTGAAAAACTACAAGAGAAGAACTCCTTGTGGCCCAGCTTAGGTCATATGCTCCCTCCTGAACCAATTACAGTGCCCAGGGGAATGCAGTACTAGGTGTGGCCAGGCCAGAAAGTTATTTTGTTGGCTGGTTCACTAGAATCATTTCATCAGCGAGAGGAACAATCCTCAGACAAAAAGCAGCGTACGTTCAGTACAGCTCTCACAGGGGCTTCACATATATTAGTCACAAAAATAGTTTTAGGGCAGGGAAGATCTATGATTAAACAAACAGGGTGCTATATGAAGAATGGAACTCACAATGACTCCTAATTCATACCAAAGATACTCATTCCAGGATTTCCTGTTACCAGGAGAGAAGCTGACTTGCAGCAGATTCAATCTCATTTGCCCAATCTTTTAGGTATCGTAATGCACGAAATTACTGATTAAACAACTAGGTAATTCACTTTAACAACCACTTGACTGTCACTGAAGTGTCTGATCAAAAATTAAGGTATTAGCTGTGTGAGGTTGTGTGTGCCTGCAGTTCTAGCTACGTGGGAAGCTGAGGCGGGGGGACCACTTGAGCCCAGGAGTTTGAGACCAGCCTGGGCAACATAGCAAAACCCTGTCTCTACAAATAAAAAGATGGTTAAAAAAAATTAAGGTTCTTGCAAGAGTGAACCCTCCAAGGTAACCTATGGACTTTGGGGATGATGTGTCAATGTAGGTTTGTCAATTGTAGCAAACGCACCCCGCTGGTGGGGGTTGTTGATAATGGGGGAGTTATGCACATGTAAGGGCAAAGGGTACCTGGGAAATCTCTGTACCTTTTGCTCAATATTGCTGTGAACCTAAAATTGCTTTAAAAAATAAAGTCTATTAAAACATTAAAAAAATACAGACATAACAAAATGAAGGTATTCGGGTATTAGATCATCTAATTATCTAATTCTCTAACATAGCATTAAAATAATTCAATAGTCACAGCTAGTTGTCCCTCAGATAAAAGTTGGTTACCACTACAGTAAGAAAACAGAACCTGTATGGGACAATCATATTAACAGGCTAATAATGATGCTTATATTTGTAGAAAACCTACATATTTCCCTAGATTATCAAAGTATTTTGACAAATAAAAACAGTTGGAACATTGTTGTATACCACTCTATTAAATGAGTTTCTCATTTAAAACAAATTTTGTCCTCACAAAAACAAGAGGGCAATAGAAGTCTACAGAGCTTTATTTGAGTAGACAATAGTGATGCTGTGTAGGAGAAGTGCCATCATTGCCATCCACTGGAGTAACTCCTAAATGTTAAGTCTATGACAATGGTAATGAACTGGGACAATCTTTCCCCCCAGGGCATAATTGGTAGCGTCTGGAGATGTACTACAGGACTGGGAGGTTTGTACTCTTGGCATCTAGCAGGTAATGCCAGGAACACTGCTGAATATCCCGTGTTGCACAGGATAGCCCTACACAACAAAATAATTAACTGGTGCAAAATGTCAACTGTGCTGAGGTTAAGAAACTCTGGCCTATAGCAAGATGCAGAGGGAAAGGCAATGTTTAAGACAAAACCCCTGCCCCCAATTAATGTATAATCTGCTTGAGGGGGTAAGATAAATGATAAGGGTATTTCCTATATTTTCTGCTAGGATGTTCATAAATTGAGGTCTTACACTTAAATCTTTAATCCATCTTGAGTTAATTTTTGTATACCGTAAAAGGTAAGGGTCTAGTTTCATTCTTCTGAATATGGCTTGCCAGTTATCCCAGCACCATTTATTGAACAAAAGAAATAATCAACAAGTAAACAGATAACTTATAGAATGGGAGAAAATATTCACAAATTATGCCTCTGACAGAGGTCTAATATCCAGAATCTATAAGGAATTTAAACAAATCAACAAGCAAAAAATAAATAACCCCATTTAAAAAATGGGCAAATGGCATAGACAGGCACTCCTCAAAAGAAGGCATTCAAGTGACCAACAAACATGAAAAAATGCTCAATATCACTAATCATCAGAGAAATGCAAATCGAAACCACAATGAGATACCATATCATACCAGTTAGACAGGCTATTATTAAAAGTAAAAAATCAACAGGTGCTGACGAGGCTGAGGAGAAAACAGAACACTTACACACAGAACAGTGTGGGAATGTAAATTACTTCAGCCATTGTGGAAAGCAGTTTGGAGATTTCTCAGAGAATATAAAACAGAGCTATCATTTGACCCAGCAATCCCATGACTGGATATATATGCCCAAAATAATGTAGATCATTATACCAAAAAGACACACACACTCCTATCATCATCACCGTGCTATTCACAACAGCAAAGACGTGGAATCAACCTAGGTGTCCATCAATGGTGGATTGGAGAAAACAAACATGGTACCCATACACCATGGAATATTACACAGCCAGAAAAAATGAAATTATGTCGTTTGTCACAACATGGATGCAACCAGTGGCCATTATCCCAAGCAGATAACATGAATAGAAACCAAATACCACATTTCTCAATTATAAGTGGGAGCTAATATGGACATAAACATTGGAACAAGAGATACCACAGACTACTAGAGAGGAGAGGGAGGGGATGGCGATGGGGGCATGAGTCGAAAAACTACCTATTGGGTACTAGCTCATTAGCTGGGTCTGACATACCCATATAACAGTCCTACATAGTATCCCTGTATCTAAAATAAAAGCTGAGGCCAGTCAGGGTGGCTCACGCCTGAAATCCCAGCACTTTGGGAGGCTGAGGCGGGCAGATCATGAGGTCAGGAGTTTGAAACCAGCCTCGCCAACATGGTGAAACCCCATCTCTACTAAAAATACAAAAATTAGCCAGACATGGTGGCAGACGCCTGTAATCTCAGCTACTCAGGAGACTGAGGCAGGAGAACCACTTGAATCTGGGAGGCGGAGGTTGCAGTGAGCCAAGATCACACCACTGCACTCCAGCTTAGGCAACAGAGTGAGACTGTGTCTCAAAAAAAAAAAATAAAAATAAAAAATAAAAGCTGAAATTTAAAAAAAGGATAAATGATAAAAATGATCTCAATGCACAATGCATTAAGTACTGATCACAGGGTCTTTTAACACATGGGGCTTAATGAATTGCATACTTTTATGAGAGTAGCAAGGTAGATGTGCTGAATTTTGAAAGCTTTGGATAGGCGAACAGAAAAGGATATTTCAAGTGGAAACGTACACTGGAGGCAGACATCCAGAGATGAGAAAGAACAATGTCTTTTCAGGACAGTAAATAACCAGCCCTGTCCAGCAGTGTTTGTGCAGCAAGACAATCAGCAAAAAACGTTTTCACTTGTCAAGTGGGATCATGTGGCTGATGCAGTCCTGGTTCTGCCATGTCTTAGCTGGGTAAACACCAGCGTGCAAGCCGTAAAATTGGGATATCTCTTACCTTACAGTTGTTCCTGTAAAAATTAGACACTGACATGTCTGTCACATCGTCTTGCTTAAAGGATGGCAGCTCCTAGAGTAAACATTAAGGAAAGACAGGTTGAACTTGAAGTTTAAAGAAACTAAAGTAACAGGGTGGAAATTTACATGTATTCTATGGACTGAAAGAGTCATTGCGTCAAAGTATAAGGCAGTGACAGGATGAAAATAATGCTTTCGATTAATCTGAATCTAGGTGGATGATACGTAAGTGGTCACTGCATTATTCTCTCAGCTTTTCTGAATGGCTAACATTTTTCAAAGTATAAGTTTTTATTTTTAAAAAAACTTGATTATTGGCCAGGCGTGGTGGCTCACGCCTGTAATCCCAGCACCTTGGGAGGCTGAGGCAGGCAGATCACGAGGTCAGGAGATCAAGACCATCCTGGCTAACACAGTGAAACCCCATCTCTACTAAAAATACAAAAAAAATTAGCCAGGTGTGGTGGCGGGCGCCTGTAGTCCCAGTTGCTGGGGAGGCTGAGGCAGGAGAATGGCATGAACCTGGGAGGCAGAGCTTGCAGTGAGCCGAGATCACGTCACTGCACTCCAGCCTGGGCAACAGAGGGAGACTCTGTCTCAAAAAAACCCAAAAACCAAAAAACAAACAAAAAAACTTGATTATTTTCTGCTTCCTCCTGCAATAATTTAGGCTCAACTGAGGTCTCTGTTGCTCATGGCTATATCCTCAGCAACTCAGTACATGACACACAGCAGAGATGACCAACAAACTATTGTCTAACAGTTCAAACAGAAAAGAACAAGTGAAAAGGGCCAGAACTATGGTGACAGCAGTTTATGTTTGTGTGGGAAGATAGGGGTCCATGCCAAAGTTTTTCCAAAGCAATTTGGTGATTTGGATATAGACTAGCAATGCAAACTCAGGTGATGGGAGATTGGTAGAACCAATTGCAGGAGGTTAGAAAATATGCAGATTTTAGGAAAAACGTATTTTACATCCCTGGATTACAGGGAGGGAGTAGGCCAATGAAGTGCAGAACTAAAACTTGACAAAAGTTTTAGATTTTAGATTGCTGAGGTTAGCAAAGTAAAAGGTTTTTCAAGAAAGATGAAGGACCTTATCTTCCCACTCTATGAGGAGCAGAAACTGAAAATTGACCTTCTTTGTGTAACAGTGCCATTCCGAAATTAAGTAATAGTTTTTGAGGGTCTAGAGTGGAGTCACAAATTAGCTGCTGTAAAGTTAGTTTGCCTGTAGATAATTTTGTTTGGACAGGTTAATTCTAGCCTGTTTAACAACTGTCAACATTTAAAAATCAGAAGCTACATAAAAATTCTGATTCTTTAATTCTTTCAAATACCAGGCAGATGGTCAACCTTGTCTTCATTTTAACAGGCGGAATGGGATGAAGCTGAGTAAATGCTGCTGCCTTTAAATGACTCCAATTCACTACCCAATTTGTCTCATTTGTGATATTCACCTGGACCCTGTAGGTATTAGAGTTTGCAATTCCTGGTCTAATGGTATTATGTCAGCTTTAATGAAAATGGTAAGAATAAAACCAGTAACAGCAATAATAGCACACTGAGCATTTAGTTGCAGGCACTGTTCTAAGTATACCACAGAGATCACCCACCATTTGAGGGAGGTGCTATAATTGTACCATTGTACAGGTAAAAAAACTAAGAGGTTCAAAGACCTGCCTAAATGTCAACAGCCGGAAAGTGGTAATGGTGAGATTAAAATTCCAGTCAGACTTAATTTGCAGTTGCCAAATAGTATTCAAATTAAATGGTACTAAGTTACTCTATATGAAACCTGAGTCCTTTCCTAAAAGCAGATACCTCCATTTCAGCCACAGGAACTTGCGCTCTTTTCTGCAGTATATACACAGACATGGAAACCTCTGTGTGACTTTGGGTTGTTATCTCATTGCCTCTTTTACCTGTGCCTAAGATGATCTGAAATGAACTCAATAGCTTAGTTTCTCACCATAAATCATGAACTTTGGGTGGCGGGAGGGGAAGGTGGGAATGGTAGAGACTTGTCTTCATTTTTATGTCTAGTAAGCATAAAATGTATAGATACAATTAACCAACTTCAAGAAGCTGAAGTTTTAATTGGAGATATGCAATAGACTCAGAGGTTTTTAACGAGGTTTAGTAATATGTAGGTGAGTACAAATGGAAGTTGCAGAGCATGTTCAGGGCTGAGGGTACACGAGATCACAATGAGAGCCAGGAATACCATTTGGAGATGTTTCCATGAGTGTTTCAAAGTGTGTAATGTGAAAATGCCCATATTAAGGGAACAGGTTTCCAAGACGTCACACTGGGCACGCTGTGCTCTCTCCTAAAGTATCAGTGGGTATTAAAGTTTGCTTGGCTGAGGAAACATTCCATGGAATATACACAGAACAGAATGAAAGAACTTGAAAGATCAGACAGAAAGGACATTTGACTACACTGGAAAAAGTGAGAATTGGTTTGGAAAACAAAGGCATCAGGATTCTAAAAAAAATCTATGGGGAAGATTTTAATCTGCTAATCTATGAGGTTTTTTTGCCGGGGGTGGGGGGGGGGGGGGGATTACATATCAGTTAAGTCAAAATGAAAATGGTGTAAACAAAGCAAGTCAAGAATAAAAACTTCACTCATAACTATCATGGGTAGCCAAAACCTTTGTTTCTGATAATACATTTGAGAAACGTGAAGTAGTGGTATAAGACACAGGAAGTAGGTTGCTTTAGCTAACAGGATATGTACATCTGGGAAACAGGTACTATAATAGAAGTGATGGAAAATTACTCTGTCACACCTTGACTCCAAAACAATCAATTCATTTTGCTGTGCTGCTACTTTAACACATTTTTTTAAAACTATAAACGGCATTACAGACGGAAAGAAGCAATCAGAATGAACCAGTTGGAGCCTGAATTTTCTTCCAAATCTTTGCTGTATGCTGTGAAAAAAGAAAACTGCTGAATGCGCACTGTGTTACAAGCTACTCTAGGGCCTTTGACTTCATTATTTCATATAATTATCACTACAACTGTGTAAGGTAGACAGAAGTATTTTAAAGATGAATCAGAAGGTCAGAAAAGTGAAATAATTTGCCTAAGTTCACACAGCTGCTAAGAGACAGAGGTGATTCTCAAATCCTTCTCTCTGGCTTTTATTCATCCTCCAGTTGTGCTTTGGAATGAAGATGATCTGAGTTAAATCCTACTACTTACCAACTTTGTGGCCTGAGCCTAATTAATTTCTCTGGACTCCAGTCTCCTCTTCTGTGATGTGGGAAGACAATACCAATTCCCCTGGGGTTGTTTTGAAAGAATTAAATTTGTTGATTTGTTCATTTATCCATTCAAATGACAGATCATGGAATGGGGGAGGTAAAGAAATGCTGGGGCAGGGATTGGTAACTGATTATAACAAAGTCAATGGATCAGAAGGTTTGCTGAGGTGAAAGGATTTCTAGAATAGTGGTACTAAAGCAGGTGAACTGCTTGGGAAGTGGCCAAAGTATGATGCTTCAAGGAGGGATATCAGAGGTGGTATGATTTGAAAGCCAACCTAAAGGGGATGAAAGTGGGAGCAGGTAGCTAGGGATGTAGAATTAGAACTTTGGAAGCAAGGAAATTGAGAAGCGGAAAAGGAGTGAGCATGCAAAGTATCTAGAATTCAGTTGATCCTTAAAATGCTAACCCTAAAAATAGTGCAAAAATACAGAAATAGCAAACACAGGCAACATGTTACTTGTTTACACCTTAAAAGGATGAAGGTGAAAAATCTTCCTGAGTGGCAGACAGTACATATGAATACATCATAGTTGACGCTGTAGAAATGCATTTTGAAGGCAGAACAGCATAGTTCCTCAATCCAGCTTCTAGTCTCCGCTTCTGATATAACTCACTTATACTAAAAATATTTCTGCTAGAGGTAGTTAGGTATTAATTGCTTGTATAAGAGTATACAAAATAGTGAGGAGAACACACACATAAGACAAAACACAAATTAAGTAGAATAGGAAATGTAAACAAAAATTTCCAGGCAATATTTGCTATCAAAAAACATCTGTATTTCAGCTGTTCCAAAAAACATCTGTATTTCAGCTGTTCCTTCTGCCTACATAGTTCTTCCCAAGGAATTCACATGTCTCAAGTCCTCACTCTGTTCAGATATCTGGGCAAGCATCACCTCATCAGAGAACTGCTCTGACTGTTCTCACCAGTCTTGCCTTTCTCTGCTTTACTTTTCTTCATAGCACTTATCACTACTGGATATATCACACATTTATTTATTTATTTTTGTCTGTTTACCATCTCCCACCCCTGAACTGTAAGTCCCAAAGAGCAGAGACTCTGTTCACTGTTTTATCTCTAGTACCTAAAACAAACCTGAGCAAACAGTAGAAGCTTAATACATATTAATAACATTTTAAAAATAATCTAATAACTCTAAGGTCTTAAGCACTTAATAAAACGAATGGGTTCCCATTTTTACATGTAAAAGTCATAAACTAAGGTTAAAGTGGCGAAAACAAACTAAAATTTCTAGTCTACTGTTTTTTCCTTTTTACCAACCCTGAAGATGAGGATTCAGGTAAAAAAAATAAACTATTTCCCTTAGGGCTCATGGCCCACATGTTTGTTAAATCCAATTTGCTCAGCGTGTAGTTCTGTGGAATGCACTGTCCATGATAGTCCCTTCCAATGAGACCAAATTTTAACCACCACAAAGGGAGAAAACACTACAAGGAATGTATCCAAGCTGTCTCATTCAAATGAATGCTTTTTGTGAGTTGGTGGGGAGGAGAGAATATTTATTTACATGAATTTTATTGTCATTTATATTCAAGTTAAACAACAAAAATAGGAAACATTTTGAATAAGCATATGCCCAAAAACTAAACATTAAAATGGTGGTCCCACTATTCCTGAAACCAAACATTGGCTAAAATGAACTATATGCACCTTTAAGGTGAGCAAACACAAGAAGTCTATATTTAGCAAGGAAGGTCAAATGTTTGTCAGCAAGTCTAAGATCTTAGAGGAAATGTTTATTTCAAAAATAATAACTAATGTCATATTAATTAATCGGTTAACAGTTACAATGATGGAAACCCTTAAAATTCGTATAAAAACCAGAAATTACAGTTAGGCTGCTTGCATATTTCACAACTATATGTTTGCCAGTGATCTATTAACCTAAACTAAAAATTAAATACACATTAATTCATCAACAGTGATATAACTTCAAGGCTGAGAAAAATGCACTAATCACAAAGAATTTCAATTAAATGATATCAAGGAGTCCAGAGAGAAGAAATTTCCTGCGGGAGAAGTTCTAATTATAAACTGTGTATTGGTTTAAAAACTAACATACACCTAGCTTTACCAACACTTGTGAAAAAAATTACACATTACATACTTTGTTCAAAGCCTAATATGAAAATTGTAATAAATCCTCTACTTGAAAAAAAAAGTGACCACCTGAAAAATATTCATAACATCTCATTAACAAAGCAAAAATGTTAAACTGAAAAGGTTCACCTGTTTTGGTCTTCAGTTACAAACAAAAAAGCACTGATAATTCACTGTAACAGCTTCTTAAACAATTCAAAAAAATATTTTGTCAATTGAAAAAACATCACTGAATCAATGAGCATTTGATCATTTTATTCACAAAATATAAGCAAGACTTACATCCCTTTCTAGTGAATCTTTTCAAATACTTTTATGTATAGGGCCTTGAGATGTATCAATTATAAAACATGTTAAAATGAAAACATTTTTTAAATTTACAAATACAAACCAGTACTTTATACAAGAATTCTCTATAAAGTTTGTCAATCAAAGTAAAAAATAATTTGTTTCAACTGAATATAAGGCATGTCCAGTTTATGTCATTTTGTAGAATTATTTTTGTTTTGTTGGAGACTTTTCTCTTCGCCGGTCCTGATTTTTCTTTGATTCTCTGGATTGTTCAGAGTATCTGCTAGATTTTTCCCATCGTCTCTCGGCACCATTTTGATATCTATCTTCATCACTTCTTGAGTCTGAGTGCTTTCTATTCATTTCCCTTGACTTTGATCTATCTTTTCTTCTGAAATTTTCACTGTCTTTATTTCGGTATCTATGCTTCTCATTTTCAGAAAAAGAATTTCTTCTCTCTCCTCTCTTCTTTTTGGGATCACCATGCTTATTTTCTAAATCTATATGCATTTCTTGGTCTCTGTCATTCACAACTCTATTGTAGTTATTTCGTTCAGAAGGAACATCTTTGTCTGATGTGTACTTTGTTATAGGATCTCTCCAATTTAAATCTCTTGAATTTTGATCTCTGTGTTTTTCTGACCTTTCTCTCTCAGTCCTTGTTTCCTGGTGCCTGTGTTCCTGTCTTCTTTCTTTTTGTTTCCTATCATTTGTTTGCTGGTTTCTGATCAATTTATCTACTTCTTTACTTCTGGTCTTTCCATGTCCCTTCTTTCTTACATCATTAGCTGCATGTGTAAAATAAAAGACAGTTAGCTTTTATTTCAATCTTAATTTCATAATTATAACAATCACATTTACCGATACACTGTAGGTTTATTAACTCAGATAAACTGGATGCAAAGCCAAATTGATTGAATAGAAAGTCTGATGACACAGGGTCTTACCAAATGCTTAATTTTTTTTGGGGGGGGGACGGAGTCTCGCTCTGTCGCCCAGGCTGGAGTGCAGTGGCCGGATCTCAGCTCACTGCAAGCTCCGCCTCCCGGGTTTGTGCCATTCTCCTGCCTCAGCCTCCTGAGTAGCTGGGACTACATTAGCTGGGACTACATGCGCCCGCCACCTCGCCCAGCTAGTTTTTTGTATTTTTTAGTAGAGACGGGGTTTCACCGTGTTAGCCAGGATGGTCTCGATCTCCTGACCTCGTGATCCGCCCGTCTCAGCCTCCCAAAGTGCTGGGATTACAGGCTTGAGCCACCGCGCCCGGCCTTTTTTTTTGAGACAGTTTTGCTCTTGTTGCCCAGGCTGGAGTGCAATGGCACAATCTCGGCTCACCACAACCTCCGCCTCCTGGGTTCAAGCGATTCTCTTGCCTCAGCCTCCCGAATAGCTAGGATTATAGGTGTCTGCCACCATGTCTGGCTAATTTTTGTATTTTTAGTAGAGACAGGGTTTCTCCACGTTGGTCAGGCTGGTCTCGAACTCCCGACCTCAGGTGATCTGCCCGCCTCCGCCTTTTAAGAATATACAACATTTCAAGCCAGGTCCAGTGGCTCATGCCTGTAATCCCAGCACATTGGGAAACAGAGTGGGTGGGGGACAGATTGCTTGAGCCCAGAAGTTGGAGACCAGCTTGGGTAACATAGTGAAACTCCTTCTCTACAAAAAATTCAAAAATTAGCCAGCTGTGGTGGCATGAGCCTGTAGTCTCAGCTACTCAGAAGCCTGAGGTGGGAGGATCAACTGAGCCTGGGAGGCAAAGGTTGCAGTAAGCCAAGAATGCACCACTGCACTCCAGCCTGGGTAACAAAGTGGGACTCTGTCAAAAAAAAAAAAAAAAAAGGGAAGCGGAGGGGAGGGAGGAAGGGGAATATATAGTATCTCAACATGAGTTACTAAAGTAGTGTTTTGATTTTTAGATTTAAGACAGTAAACAGAAATTTTATAGCAAATGTAAAAATTTTAGAAAGTGACTCAAATGGTACATTTCTACTTATCAAATTTAATTCAAAAACTGAAATTCCAGCCCATAGTGTGTTATTCATAGGAATATTATGTCAGATCAAAATAAAATGATCACCCAAACTAGCATTCACTTCCTAAACATAGGAGGAGTAGAACAACTGGGTTTGCTCAACAGCATGAATATGTATTTCTCAATGAAAGGCCTCTTCCTGTAAAAACAACAGTTCTCCCCTCTGGTTATCAGAGAAGTACCAACAAGAGCAGACAAGTTAAGATTTACAGTCACAGGCTTTATTAGAGCCACAAAGGCTTAATTTCTGAAGAAACTCTTCTGAAAAGACCTCGAACAATTTGATTTTGCTGATATAATCACAACTATAAATACAAAATGGTTATACTGAAATAATTTACCACTTTAAGCAATACAACAAATTTAATCAGTTTATCTGTTATTTAATTTGGGTGCATAAATCAAAGATGCTAACAAAAATTTCTGTCAAATTCATACATATGCAAGAAAGAGAAAATATGATAGAAAAGTGCCTCTTGTCACCCTAACTCTACCTAAATCTCACTGTACCAGCCTCTATTTCTTCCACTAAATGCCTATCTTTGGCACATGGTATGGTCAGTTGGTTTGCCACTAAGGACCTATTTCTCTGGTTCCTATCAAACAGCTCAGCTGAGCTGCAGCTACCCAAGCAGAAACCATCTGGCTCTGTGCTAAACCAACGTCCCCCTGATGCTACTGTACACCACTGTCAGGCTTTACTGATATTAAAACCAGTCATATAACAACAGGCAATCTCTTCTCCCTTTGCTATGTTTGCATTACGGTTTCCTAATTTTGGGGCAGTTCATACAGCTTTTATGCTATTTAATATTTTATTAATAAAACAAAGTTCTCTACTGAAATTGTATGAGAGGGCAAATTAATTTTGAATCAGCAAGCTTCCTTATTGCCGCAATTCATGCTGTGTTATCATCTGTTCTCAAAATGGATACCATGAAATAACAAATTCTGTAGAATATAAAATGGTGAATGTTAAATGAACAATGTTTGTATACTTCAACTCAAGAATAAAAGTTCCTGTAAGCAAACAATCTTTCTCTGATAATATAAAAAACAGCCCCACGATTCTGGATGTTACACAGTATGTAAAACACTGTGAAACATAACGAGCCTTGGAACAAAGGTGTAAAGACTAGCCTTTCAACTTCAGGCTACAGAAGAAAGTATTGATGCCACATTTGATGAAATACTGCAGCCAAACAAAACAAAATGAGAAATGACATGCACGTAGGATAAGCAGACAATCCCTTATTTGGACCAAGATACTGCAATGAAAGAAAGTAGAGCTGACCTTGGGTAAAACAACACAGATCTTTTCAGAAACTGTGAACCAGATCAAACTTTGAAAACATCTTTTACTACAGCATTTCCACTTCCAGGTAGGATAGAGAAGACTGTGGCAAACCTGTGGACCTGCTGAAAATAACTAGAAATGCCAGATACAATTTTAAAATGTTCCATTGAAAAACGTTGAAAAGCACCCAGAAATCAAGTTGAAGGAACTCCTAATTGCCAAAGCTAAGATGATTTGAACAAAATAAATGACAGTATTGGACTTTAACCCACAGGGTAAGATAAATAGCCATGAGTCTATATTGATATACACAGTTGACTAAATAAATAAATGAGGGAAGAGGGACAATGCTTTCTTACAGAAGAAATTCAATTACTAGATGTAGAAGAAAACAGACAAATAAAAAATCACCATTAGGAAAACACCATAGTAAAAATAAGTGTTGCAGACAAGATCCAAAGATGGATGTTAAAATTGGTGAGTAAAAGCTGGAGGAAAAAGAGATTTGCATAGTATCAAGTTATCTCCCTACAAGATATTTTCACAGAGAAAAATAGTTTCCCTGAAGACATCCAGTGAACACCACCTTACTCAAGTGATCAAGGTTGCCACCCAAAATAAAATTATGAACCTGTTGATAAGATGCACTAAGAACAATATATTGTTTCTAGTGTATTCTTGCCAAAAATGTCTAATCTCATTCTAATAATGAGAAGACATCAGAAGAAACTCTATACTGAGGGACAGATTACAAAATAAGTGACCAGAGGATTTCAAAAGTGTTAAGGCTATTAAGAACAAGGAAAGTCCAAGAGGAACTATCATAGAATACAGAAAACTGAGAATACAATTAAATGCAAGCAGAATCCTGAAATAAGGAAAAGGACATTAGTGGAAAAACTGGTTTTCAAATCATATCTGTAGTCTAGTCAATAATGCTGTTCCAATGTTAATTTCCTAGTTTGATAAATGAACCAGGGTTATGTAAGATGCTACCATTAGGGGAAGTTGGATGAATATGGAAATTCTCTGTACTGTTTTTGCAACTTTTCTAAGTCCAAAATTAGTTCAAAATAAAAGGTTACAGTTACAAAGTAAAAAACATAAAGGCATTAGAGAGCTAGTGGAAAAACAAGGACTAGAGGGGCCAAGATGCAGGAGGAGGCCGAAACATTGAGAAGTAAGCGATGTTCTACAGCCACTTTCTCCCTGGGAGCATCTGCTGATTCAGGGGTGCAACTGAGGGACAGAAAGACACCAGAGCTCTGGTAGCCCTGCAGGGCTAGGCAGACAAGAATGGGACTGGTTATTTGCAATACATATATGTGCAAAAGATATCATATCTAGAATACACAAAGAAAACCTATAAATCAACAGAAAAAACAACTTAATTAAAAAAAATTGGTAAAATACTTGAGCAGTCACTTGACAACAAAAATCCAAATGGCCAATAATGTATAAAAACTAATGAAGTTAAACACTTCATTAGTTGAAATGCAAATTAAAACTAAAACCACAATGCAGTACCATCACACATCCACCAGAATGGCTGAAATGAAAAAGATGGTCAATTTGAAGTACTAATGAGGATAGGAGCTACTGAAACTCTCATACATGGCCGGTGGGAGTGTAAATTGGGATAGCCACTTGGAAAACTGACAGTATTCACTAATGCTAAATATATGCACATTTTATGACACAGTGACTCCACCTATAAGTACATACTCAGTAGGAATGTGAATAAATAAATAAGGTCATCAAAAAATATGTACAAGAATACACATGGAAATATCACTTGTAAATCTAAAGTCTGTTGAGTAAAAATGATAAATATATATTGTGGTATATTCATATAGTAGAAAAATACACAGCAATATGAATGAATTAACTATAACTAAATGCAGTAATGCACCTAAATCTCACAAACATAATGGTAAAAAAAAAAAAAAAAGCCACACATAAAAAAGGAGTCTATAATACATAATGCTAAAGGTAACAACAGGCAAAATTAATTTATGAAATTATAAATCAGAATAGTAGCTGCCATGAGGATGGAAGGAGTAGTAACTGGGAGAGGAAATGCAGAGAACTTCTAGGGCACTGGTATATCTTGATCTGTGTGCTAGCTCTGCAGATGTGTTCCCTCTATAAAAAGTCATATAGCATCTGAGATCCACACTGAATGTACATGTCAATTACAAACAGAAAACTTTAATATTAAAACACTAACATTTATTTAAAATAAAAACATCAGGATAGCTCCTATAAACTAGATTACAAACATTATGAATGGATGTTTCATATCAGTCATCACTCAGATAAGTATTTGCCAATGAAATACTTTCATTTCTATTATGAGGATTGCAAAAGGTAATCCCAGCATTATAAATGTTGTACTACAGACTGCAACAATGATAGATGGGACCATTTATATTAATTGTGGCTTTTAAACAACTGATCTCTAAAACAAATAAGCAATCAAATTATTTTCTTCCTTTATAAATATCAGCAATGTATTTATTAGAAAAGAGCAAGCCAAATTACAAATGAGCTTCAATACCTGAGGCAGAGCTATGACTACTGATAGATGAAGAGTCGCTCTCTTCACTGGAAGACTCTGAACTGCTATCACTGCTGTCAGAATCAGAGTTGGATGAGTCAGACTCTGAAGAGGCGGATGCTGAAGAGGAAGAGGATGGGGAGGATTTATTTTGCTCAACATCTGGTTTCTGTGCCACGATGACCTTTGGTGTATTTTTGAGATGTTCACGCAGTTCATCCCTAATTTAAAATATAATCTGTTAGATTCTATTTCAAAGACAATTATGAGATAATTTTATAATCTGAAAATAAAATTCTGAGAACAATCCTTACGTTAAACCTCCAAGACCTATAGAAGTAAAGAAGTTGATGGCAAACCGAGTGTTTCTTGGATTATCTCGGGGTAATAATCCTTCAAAGAATGGCTGTAGAGTTCTAAAAAGGAAAAAAATAAAAGAGAACAGATTGCTTAAAGATAAAAAGGCAAAATCCTTAGTCATTTTTCAGATTTTTGATATATTAAATTACTAAATGAAATACAACCAAGTAACTAGTTGATGTCACCTATTAGGTTAGGCTACGTGTTATCTAAATGAAATGAGTAGGGTCAAGTAATAATGTACCAAACTTGATTTCTATCATTATACAATGTAGGAGGTTTTTAAAAAAACCTTTTTTACACACACAAAGAAAAATATATATACGTATGAATATATAGTATACATATACACACATATGTATATAAAGTATATGTACAAAAAATGTTAAAAACCTCCTCTGTTGTATGTACACATACATACACATATGTAGAACTGTGCAAAGTACTGGGGGAGAGGTGAAAGTAGTCAACAAAAGGGAGAAATCAAGGATGAAGACCATGTAATTACAATATCTATGGACTGAGACAACAGATATTTGTTAGACAACAGTGTCTACTAACAAAACAAGGTGGTTTTGGACATTTGGTTTTCAGCAATGCACTGAATAACTACTCAGTGGAGTCAGAAAAAACTTTCTCATAGAAAAAGGTAAAATATAAAAAGAATGATTAAGAGCTTGCCAGATAGATCAAGAAGACACGGAAATGCCAACAGTAGAAACCGAGGTAAGCAAGCATGAAAGAGCCAGATGTGTTTCACAAACTTGGCAATGTTGGTGTGGCTGGAGTACAGCTTGCTGGAGAGAGAGAAGATGAACCTGGTCAAGTAGACAGGGACCAAATAAGTAAGTATATGAAGCCAAGAGAAGTGGATGAAATAGTCCAGAGACAGTGTGTGGAACTCAGGAACACTGAAGAGGCAGGCTGAAGAGGAGACTGAGAGAGGAAGTGAGAAGAAAGTGTGGAGCCACAGTAAGCAGGTGGTCAACTGCGTAAGTGAGGCAGAGAAGTAAAGAGGCATGCAGCCTGAGAAAGACAACTGAATATGGCAGGTGGTCACTGAGAAATCTGAAAAGATTATTTCAGTAGTGTCAATGGAGTAGAAGTTAATCTAAGTGGCAGTCTGAACAAATAGGAAATAAGAAAGGTGAGAGAGGATTACATAATAGTCCTGAAATAAGGCTCTAGTTCCATGCAATAGACTTGAAAAATTATTAATAGATGAAATATATATTCAAAATTGTCCACTGATAATATTAGTTATCATTCTAAGGCTTAAAATTAGGGTAAAAAGAAAATAAAATTATAAATATCACCGGAGAATTCAAGTGAGCATACAAAAATAATTCTGTATTTTCTAAGAAAATTTTAAAAGGCATTAATTTGAACTCCATTTAAACTAAAAACCACCATTAAAAGTTGCACGTTGTCCTGTGAGACATAACATGAGATTCATAGTGATTAATGATGAATAAAGTCCTAGGGGGCTTAGTACTTGTTTTTACAATCTTGGATGGGTTTATGTCTGCTACAATGGGAGAAAACCAGAGGTCAGCAAGAATAAAAAGTGCTTAATGGCAAACTTACTCATCCTTTAATCTTGCATTAAGTTTAGGAAGACCCATGTATTCACACAGTTCCTGGAAAAATATTTTGACAAAAATTCTACTGGATGATGTAGTGGTTTCTTCACTCAGTTTTATACATTCAAGAACCTGAAAATTAAAGTTTAAAAAGACAAGTATATTTAAATTTATAAAAGACAGGACAGAGTGACCAATATTTGTAGGTTTGTTTCTCAAAATTACTATTTATTCCCTTCTTCAACCAGAGTTATCTGTGAATATCTCCCCTTATGCTGATACAAAGTTTAAAACTTCTCTATACTAACTTTCAAAATGTTAAGATGCTACAGAAATAGATTTCATTCTCTGTTTTGAGTAATGTGCTTTTTATAGCAGGGAAGATATCCTCTCTTGAGCATATAATGGTAAAGATTACTAGCTCCTATACCTTACTCATCAAAATGTGGTGTATATGAGGGTTTGGGGCAAAATGCCACTTAGCACATTAGACTACAATTTTGTTTACCACACATATGATTTTAAAAAAAGACAAAGTATGATGGTTTATTCTGAATATTAAGACTGTGGCTTAAAAACTGAAATGCCTAAATAAATATTTTTAGGGCAAATAAAAATAAAAGTAACCTCCAGTTTTTATGGGTTATGTGTTCAGGGGGCCCATTAGTTAATTGTTTAAAATTCTCATTTCATTTTCTCAAACAGGGGAAAAAAGAAGTCAAAAATTATTACAATTAGTCTCCTAGGTTAGATTACAAATGCCTATTAATGCAGCTGGACATACTTGGTACTTAAAAGTACTATAAAAATCTAACCAATGTTTGTAAGTTTGAGATATTGCTTCATTCTACCATTAGTACGATGGCATTCTACCATTAGTAGGATGGCATTCTACAAGATAATCCTGTTCTTTCCTCCTGCCTCCTGGATGTAATTTCTCCTCTCCTCTTCTCTTCTCTTTCTTTCTTTCTATTCCTTTAGCAATTTTGCTTTTCTTAGAATCTAAGACTTTTTATTTTGTATCATTGCTATGGGCATATCTTACTTCTGATCTTACACAGTAACCCTCCTGAAAGAAGGGGCCATGTATAATTCACTTTGAATACCCAGCACCTCTCTCAATGACTCAGTATATAAGTGGTGGCTAACTAACAGTGGTTGAATAACAGCTGTAAAATAAATGCCAACTTAATGAAAGCATTCTAAATTTCAATCCAGTGCACATTTCCCCATCAAGAATGTATCTTTTTCTTCTATGACTATAGGATATCCTCTCTATAGCTTACCCAACTTCAATGTCTGCTAAAAAGAACATATCTTTCTAAGACAATCATTTTTCTTAAACCCAACAAGAGGATCCTTGTTGGAGAGTTATTCCCTTAGGAATCAAGGGAGAGTAATTCAGAGACACATTTACCATCAAAATAGTGGCATATGTGGATGTGAGTGTGCGTGCATGTGTGTGTACACAGAGAACACGAAAATCTGCAGTATTTTTCCTGAAGACACTCCTAGCCATCATATTGAAACACTGGCATGTTTGGACAGTTAATATAATACAAAGACAGTATTTCTCGTGTATTACTTACCTAGCTTTCTGATTCCTTATTACATGAAGATAATCTCAAAGACAGCAGTTCTACACATATTTTAAAGCACATTTCATAATAGGATAAATATAGCTAGCTTATACCAAAATCTATTTGAGAATAATAGGGAATTAGGAAGGAAGTATAAATATTGACCCATGTACTTACACTCCATGGAAGTGAATCAGTGTATAAAAGGTGAGCAAACATCTTAGCAACATTTCTCAATTTGTTTGTTTCCAGGCGATGGATGGTATCATACTGTTCTTTGAATATACTTTCAAAGGATTCCATGTACTCTTTCTTCAGCATGCAAAATCGCTAATAAATAAAAAATCAGTACCATTAAAAATTGAATGTTAATACAATTATGAGCATATTAAATCCTAAATTTACTGAATCAAAACTTAATATGTTTTATATTTTCAAAGAGCATATATCACTAAATCCTTTTGTGCCATTTGATGCTCAAAAAAGAAGTTAATATACATGGTTTCTAATTATCTGAGATTTACATGTTAAAACAAAATCATACATATAGCTGATCACATGTGGGTAGAGCTTAAAGAAATATTGTAGATCATGCTTTAATTGAGCTGCCTGAACATGTACTTGACTTTAGAAACTGCTTTGAGATTTTGAAAAGACAGTATTTAATTGTTCTCTATTGGGAAATTGTTACAAAGCATGGAAAATTCCAAAAAGTTCTGGAAAAGTGATATGCAAAGTTAAAGGACTGCAAAAATGAAGCAGAAAAAGAGGAAGGTGAAGACAGCGGGAAACCTGAGGAAGGAGAGAATAATTTGCTTTTAGCAAAAATGGTAATATGTTGTTATATGAGGCCAGACCATAAAGCAGAAATAATTAATTTACAATATTTGTTTTAAGAATTCCCTTAGTAGATGCTGGAACTCACCCCAGCTAATAAGCCAAAAAATTTTTCATATGTCCTCTGTTGGGCACAGCAATCAAGTATCATGTTGCAGAGTTCTTTCTATTTGGGGAAAAAAAATACATTAATGATTCAAAACACAAAGAGACTAAATATTATATAATTTACTAGTATGATAGTGACTGCCTGCATTTTTAAATAAGGGTTTAAAACACTTCAAAAACTTTGTAAATAAAATAAAAACCTCAATCTATGTTAAACTCATAATTTTTTAAAGCCTTGGGTCCGGCTGACAGTCATTTATGCTTCCACAGTCATTATACTAATTATATTAATTATAAAATTCTAAATTCATGATAAGTATGAACCATATCAAGAAACCTAGTATAGGAAACAGACATATAAGGGAGAGATTTAATACACTGCATTCTTTAAGGATTCTATGCAGAATTCTTTTAAATACAGACTCACCAACACAACATCTAACAATTCAGTTACATATGTCCCAAGGATATAAACTCAATTGCTAAGGAATATATTTAGTATGGAAAAGGCAGACCATTATTAGTCTTTACAGAGGCATAAATGGGTACAACTTCAACGTTAACATAAACCACCCTTTGGTTGATAAAGAAACATCAAAAAACACTCTGTGGATGAATTTTCTCACCTCAAAATAAATGTTATTCACATAGACTTATCTATATGGATCTATATGAATAAATGGAATCATTCCATACCTACTAGTATATTGTTCCAATTAGCTATTCAGGTGCCATGTAAACCTCTCTGAAAATTCTGTTAAACTAATGGATAAATCCCCAGTAAAGAAATACTATCACCACAGATGATTTCTAATTAACAAATTAGTTTTTAAATTAATATATTAATTCCTGAAATAATTCAAATGAAATATGTATTGATTATAGCAATGTCATAGATGAAAAAACTCAGCAACATAAGGTGAAGAGACAAAATGAAAAAAGGTATTAATTCATCTGATTAGTGTAATCTCTTTCTATAAAGATTTATCAGAAACTTAAAACAATTTTCCAAATAGAGTAACTGTAATATACTTGCATTGTACAAACAGAAAGCAAGCCTATAAAAACGTGTTGCTTTTTAATTTTGACCTTTATATTTTCAATTAACAATTTTGACATTTTGTCTTATTTACTAACACAGGATACAACCTAAGTAAAAATAGTAAATATTTTTAAAAATTATATCATTAAGTATTTACTGCATATATCTATGTTAACAGGACATGTCAGAGACTCCAGAGGAGGACTTAGGGCAAGAAGTAGGAAGGGAATCTTGGAGAAGCACAGAACAGATACTTTAGAATTGTGCTGTCCAACATGGTAGCCGCTAGCCATTACAGCTAATGGCTATTTAAATTCAAATTATGTTAAATTATACATAAAATTAAAATTTTAGTTCTTCAGCCACGTTACTAGTCATATTTCAAGTACTTAAAAGCCACATGTGACTAGTGGCTACTTTACTAGAAAGTGCAGAATATAAATACTTCCATCAGTATAGGAAGTTGTATTGGACAGCACCGCTTTAGATACTGATACTTAGGGAACAATCTACTCAAAGCTGAAAGGCCTCACTTTACAACATAGAGCTGCCTACTTTCAGATGCCATTATATTGTGCTACATATATATAAGTAAAAAATATTAAAAATATAATATGTATTATACTATATATAAAATTATATGATATATATCATGTATTATATATTATATGAAAATATAAAATATATATAAAAATAAAGATAAGTCTCAAGTTATCTCAACTAAATGTTTATAAATGTGTAAGTTCTGAAAAGCTGTACATTATCAAAATTTCATACAGTACTAAAAACTAAAAAAATAAGGTTTTTCTAAATTCTACCAAATTATGTTAACTTCATATATGAAAATTCACTTTCAACTTGTTTTTACCAACATCATATTTTGTAATATAACAGTTAATCAGGTTTTAAGCAACAGAGCATGGTAATATGCTGATAGCACTGCTGTGCACTACTTGCAAAACAAATTACCTTCTTCCCTAGACTAAATGCAATTATAAGAGTTATTCCCTCTAGCTTATAATAATTAAATATTTTAACATTTTAATTAAGTGTTACAGCAATTTTAGGAGTCTTTTGAAAATAAATGCACTAAGATACTTTTCCAAATATTATCAAAATACACTGAGGTTATTTCTGGAATAACTATCTTCTCGATTAATATTAATACAATTTATAATGGCTTAATTATCTTCCTCAAATAACATGACAAGATCATACAGTAATTTCAGTGACAATTATAACTGTAAAGGTTTTAATGTATTAATTTATTTCCTTCCAGCGATGGCATATCAAGTGTGGCCAGTATACAAACAAGCACACTATTACTAATATACCAATAACAAAACTTTGAAAGCGAAAAAAAGGAATCTTTTACATTTAAACAGATAATTTTTTCTAAAAATTCCATATCACTATATTTCAATAATTAATGTATATTCTAGAATAAAGACTGGCAAGCTTTTTCCGTAAAAGGCCAGATAATAAATATTTTAGGCTTTAGAGTCCATATGATCTCTTGTCAAAACTACTTATTCTGTGGCTGTGGTGTGAAAACAGCCATTGACAATATATCAATGAATGAGTCTTTCTATTTTCCAGTAACACTTTATTCATAAAAACAGGCAGCAGGCCGCCGCCGCAGGCTGCCAACCTCTGTAACACATAAACATTTTTAAAGGCTTAAGACAAAGAATTTATATCTAACAGTAACTTAGCTCAGATAATCAAGAAGACCTAGAAGAACTAGAAACTGAACAGCCCATCAGAGCTGATACATTCACTCTGGCATCTGTGCCCGGTTTACCGCATGTAAAGCAAAGTGAGAAAAATACAATCACAAAAGCTTTGGCTCAGTTTCTAAGGATGTAATATCTAGATGGGAAGGAAGTAATATATATAATACACATTAGAGAAAAAAAAAACAGAAGAAAGAGCAACTTTATCTACTTAATCTGATCTTCATTATCCTTGGCATTAGGGTTCTGATACTTTGAAAAGTGAAGTATACCAAGCTGTAAGACAGTGAGTCCCATGGGGCCAAGATGGAGCTATCTTGTGCTGTGACTTGACATATAGTATCTGCTGAATAAATTTTCATTAAAGGAATAATGAATGAAGGCTGGGAGTGGTGGCTCACACCTGTAACCCCACTGCTTGGGAGGCCGAGGTGGGCGGATCACCTGAGGTCAGGAGTTTGAGACCAGCCTGGCCAACATGGTGAAACACCATACCATCTCTATTAAAAATACAAAAACTAGCCAGGTGTGGTAGAGGGTGCCTATAATCCCAGCTACTAGGGAGGTCGAGGCAGGAGAATTGCTTGAACCTGGAAGGCAGAGGTTGTAGTGGGCTGGGATCATGCCACTGCACTCTAGCCTGGGTGACAGAGGGAGACTCTGGCTCAAAAAAAAAACAAAAAAATTATATAAATTCTTCTACATCCAACTAGAGCAATGTAATATGTGCTGTGATCTTTATCTTTTCTACCGCAAAGAATGCATTAGTCGCAAGCTTGTCCAACCTGTGGCCAACAGGCTGCATGCAGTCCAGGACAGCTTTGAATGAGGTCCAACACAAATTCATAAACTTTCTTAAAACATTATGCTATTATTTTGCAATTTTTTTTAGCTTATCAGCTATTTTTAGTGTTAGTGTATTTTATGTGTGGCCCAAGACAATTTTTCTTCCAATGTAGCACAGAGAAACCAAAAGATTGGATACCCCTGCAGTGCATCCAGAAGATGGACCACATAATCCATTAAAGAACAAATTTCCTACTATATTTAAGTCAAAATTTGATTTACAGGCAACTCAGAAATTCTACGTAAAGTGCAGTGTTTCAGAGACTCTCTTTTTACCATATCCCATTTGAGCAGAAAATTTAATTCCCTAGAGTGAGCAATATATCTGAAACACCCTAAGCTTTGTGTTATCTTAAAGTGATATAAAACCTACATTAAAAAATAAATATTTAGTACTGAGGTATTGCTTCAATCCACAAAACTTACCCATTAGCAGCCTTAAACATTTTTAAAACCAATACATGCATTTCCTAATAGAAAAAGTATTAACATACTGTTTGGCTTTCAGGAAACTCCATTTTCAGCAATTTGTGAGCACATTCTTCAAAATCTAAACTGTGGAAATGATCACAATAGGTTAAAAGCTTGCAACATAGACTGTACACTCTTACACACAAGAATCTTACTTTAATAACAGTTTTAAATCATCTTTTTTTGCTGCAATTTCATATTGTTGTACTGCACATATAAAGAAAACATAGCTCTTGACTCTACAGAGAATGAAGTGCCAATACATACAACATGGATGAATCCTTGAATTATGCTAAGTGAAAGAATCCCAACACAAAAGACTACATATAGTATGATTCCATTTATACAAAATGTTCAGAAGTGACAAATCCATGGACACAGAAAGTAGATTAAATGAGTAGAACGTGACTGCTAAAAGGCTCAGGGTGTAGTTTAGAGTAATAAAAATGTTCTGGAATTAGACAACGATGATGGTTGTATAACTTTGTGAATATAATAAAACCACTTGCAGTCATGCATCACTTAATGACACGGTTATCTACTGACAAATGCATACTTAGGAAATTTTTTCATGTGCAAACATCGTAGAGTGTATTTACACAAATCTAGATAGTACAACCTAATATATCTAGGCTATATACTATGGCTGTTGCCCCTAAGCTACATCCTGTTCAGCATGTTACTGTACTTCTGAATACTGTAGGCAACTGTTAACACAATGGTAAGTATTTATGTATCTAAACACACCTAAACATAGAAAAGGTTTAGTAAAAATATGGTATTATAATCTTATGGGACCACCATTGCCTATGTGGTCTATTGTTGACTGAAAAGTCGTTACATGGCGCATGACTGTAAATGTGCACTTTAAAAGGGTATCATAGCATGTGAATAAAATCTCAATCTTAAAAAGGCAAAAATAAAAAAGAGGCATATGCAGTGAATTGTATTACTCTCTCAAACCAACCAACTTCAAGCCATAACTAATCAGATAAAAGGGTTTCTATTCTATGTGATTTTCTTCATTTTAAGAAACAAAACACATAATGTGTAAGTTTCTCTCATTTCTGCAATCATATAATGCTTATCAAATGTTTTCCCACTACAAACTGGTCACTCAAGTATGACGGTAGTAAATTCTTAAGTGTCAGCAATACCTTTTCCTTAAAGCATTGGAGGATAATAACTGTACATAAAGAATTTATTAAATATTCTGACTTGATAATCCCATATTACAGGACAAATTTAAGTACTCTAAATCTGGGCAACCAGGTCCAGATTTCAAAGAGTGCTTCCCAGTGCTCAAGGTTTTCAAGAGATCTGGCTGTTCTGTTCTACATTTAGTTGTTAAATAAATCTAAGAAAGAAAATGATCAATAACTCTATTCAAAAGCTTAGATAAAACAACAAGTAGAATGGTTAACAATGAGGACAAAGAAATAAAAGCTTTTAAAAGTAAATACTTTAAAAAATAATTGTAACTACCTAAAATTTTTAAGAAATACATTCTTATTCACAAATATATACCTAAATTAGAAACAACTGGAGGTAAAAACACCTATAGGATACTATACTGATTTAGGTTTATACATAGGATTTTAGAAAGATTTAGAGACAATCTAATTTGACTCATTTTTACAGATAAGAAAAATGAGACTTAGGTATTTGTATTTGAAACTTGCTCCTGGCTATATAGTCCCAGAAGTAGAACTTGAACACAAGAATATTTATACTTTCTCACCCAATATTTCATAAGGCTATAATTAATACTTAATTTGAAAAGTCATTTCTTGAAATGTATATTACATGTTTAGAGAAGCCAGGAAAAGTCCTAATTAAGGCAGGAGCAAGCACAGGTCAAGTTTCCCTGCTTACATTAAAATCTCAGTGTGGAAGAGTAAATGATATATTATTCTATCATAACTCTATCTACTTTTACTAGATATTGCCAATTTCTTATATTTTTCTATACTGATTCCAAGAGACGAAAGACGTTCCAGGAGCTCAGCATGACGTTAGCGCTTAATCTCTACTTTTACAAGTTAGCTTGGTTCATCTTAAAACACAGGGCATCCACATTTTATAAATACCACATGTGAAAATAATAAATATAAAACAACTTGCAAGAAAAAATATGCTTTTACCCACTATTCATATGAACAGAATTTAAAATATCAGTATAGTTCAAAGAGAATTAGCAAACTCAATTTGTTAATTGTTTATTGATTCAGAAATAATGCTACTATATTTGCATTTCTGTGGAATGCCCACACCCTTACTTTTGATAACATACCATAAAATCATCACTAATTAATGATTATGGACTTAGTTTTGCAGTTCATCCGTATTCCTCAGCTTCTATTACTTAGAGGGTTTCCTAAGCACAACAGGGTAATAATCCAGGATGGTACAAGGCAATGAAATGAAAAAGAAATCTACCAGGAAAGAGATTATATAACAGATAATATTAAACAGTATATAACATTAAGATTAAAATACTAAACAGTAATTGATACATTTTAATAATACAGTAAAACCAAAAACATTTAAAACAGACGTGTCTTTTTTTTTTTCCAGCTTTTTAAGAAAAAGAAATTAGCACTGCAACAAAATCCTGAAATTTCTGAAAAACAATCAAGTAGTTGATGAAGAAATATTACTACTTCCCTTTTATCTACTAAGTGAAGTATCAGGGAGAAAGTTAGCTAAATGACAGTCTGTTTTCTTGTTCTCGTTTTATTTTGAAAGTATTTAATGACCTCCTACACCAACATGGTTTTTAGGTTGTACTAATTATAAATATTAAATGAATTAAATTTTCTTGATATTTTAGTTCTCATCTTAGGTTACTAAACCAAATGAGTTTCAGGTTTAACACAAATTAATAGCAATTGAGGAGGGGGTAAAGAAAAAAGAAGACATTTACTGAATTACTGTCTTCTTTACATGATGCCAGATTTCAAGCTGTGTTTACACAGTTTTGTTGATGTGTCCAATATCAGAAACTTTAAACAGGTGGGGACGTGGTAGACCATCTCCCTCTGATGTTACAACTTCAATAAAATAAAATCAGACTAGAATATTGTTTAAAAGCAAGAACAAACAGGAATGCTTTATTTTTAATAGCAAAGGCAATTGTGTAGTTTAATGTTTTATGCATATAAAAAAGGGTATTTAAGGAGCCATAACAGAAAGAAGATAAGACTACTAGTGAGATTAGTCAACACAAACAAATTTAAAAAATAAAATTTCCACACAGTTTAGTTGCCAGAACTTAGTTTTTGTTCACAAGATTTTCAACATTGGACCGTTTAAGATACCCTCACAGCCACCTGGCTTGATGATTACATCCTATTTCTGATTTTTAGCCTGGTATATAATAAACATAAACCTCTCCTTAAGATAATCAGTGTTGATATATTAACATATTATTTCTAGAATCTGCCTATTTTGACAGCTAAGAAAATACTACAAGCACAATTCTATATAGTTATATAGTTTTTATCCCACTTAATATTACATCAGACTGTTTGTTCACATTTAAAACAACTCTCTATTAACGTAATTTTCAGTGGTGGCAGACTGGACATTTTGACTATTTGTGGTAGAAAATAAGACTGTCTCCATTTTCTTTTTTTTTTTTTTTGCACCAAACAATTCTGTATATAATTATGTGTCCATATTTACATCTTTAGGAAATACAGTAATGAAAAACAAGGGTCAAACAGCATGAACAATAGCCCTTGATTCATATTACATAGCAGGGTGGCTATAGCAAATAACAATGTAGCCAGATTTTGAAGGTTGTTACCATAAAGAAACGATGAATGTTTAAAGAAACAGATACGGTAATTACCCTGATTTGATTACACAATGTATAATCATCCATAGGGTATAAATATGTACAATTATTAAATGCCAATTACAAATATAAATTAACTAATTAAAATGAATAATGTTTAAAAAAAATAACAAAAAATCCCCAGAGAAAATCAACATATAGGACAGGAATTACTGCTACTAGCACGGATACCACTATGTAATAGTGGCTATTACTTGTTTTTTAATGCTTTAATTTTTCAAGTCTTCTGTGTGATTCAGAGATTATCAAGGTTATGCTTCTTTTAAATAATTATTCAAAGAGTTCCACTGTAACTCTTCAAAGTTAATGTTAACTGTAACACTTAACACAGTAAATCTGCTGCTCACAACTGATGACTGTTGGATTTCTTAAAAAGGACAAACGAATGAAAGGTCAAAGCCCAAGAATATTTACCTCTGACAAAGTATTTCTCACCTTTCACTTCAAGTGTATATGAAAAAATATTTAATACTTTTTAAGTGAAAATAGGTAAAGGATAAAGCAAAAAAATTCTCAACCAATGTTTTGCTGTTTAACATTCCTCTATTTGAAGATAAACCTAAAGCCAAAAAATGTTCAGACTGAAAACAGATGACTCCTACTTATGAATCATTATTGCTATTACATCATACTAAATGGAAATATACTAAACCTAGTAATGAAACAAAACTGAGGAAACATTTCTCCTCCAGTGTAAAATGTAAACACTGTGCCCATTACATCAATAGGTTGATTCACATACAAAGTACCAGATGTACTAAGATTTAACATCCTCGTTTATTTCTCTTCAAAACCAAATTCACAGCCTTCAAAGGGAATAGGTTTTGTTTTCATGACATCACATCACACTACTTCTTACTTAGCATTACTTCAAAGAGTCCTCAAAATCTTCCTAAGTCTAATTCCTATTTCTGTTCATACTCATTTACATCTGCAGAGCAAATCACTGTCCAACAGTCTTTGCAACAGTGCTTCTTTGCCTAGAATCAGAACTAGAAACCAAATTTTAAAAATGTTAAATATTAAATTTTCATTATACAATTAGGTACTCTGCTATCTTGTAAAACAGAATTATTTTCAGGTTTTTATTAGTGGCACTTAACTATAAGAAATGATATAGCTAAAAACCCATTTAATTAGGTAACACAATTAGACCTTCCAATTAAGTAAAGACAATTTTCCTATAAAGCAAAGAACCAACAGAAGGGTACCATGAGCTTGGGCATGGGATGGGGGAGAGAGGTAGGTAGTCTATGAATGCTGAAATGGCGTTCGGTTTTCTGTTATGAGACCCTAAAATGAATCCCTGATCTCTTTACCCATCCCTTATCAAAAACAAAAAAAGGATGAACTGAGACATGATGCCTTACCTTGACTGAATAGCAAGATAAATTGTACGACGAAATGAGACCAGGTTAATTTCTGTTTTGTCATGAATAGTCACTTTTTGTCCTGAAAGAAACATAACAAAATTACAAAACTGCAAAAATAAATGTGAAGAATTTAAAATGTATCTCTGTATAGCATTGTCTTCAAAAACCTATTTAGAATCAATATAAATTTAATAATTATTTTTTACTGTGTAAGTATTTATAGAATTCAAAGTAACTATTTCAAGTTTTTTGCTATATCATGTTAGCTCAAAGAAGTCCAGAACCAAGCCAAGAAAACTATTTTTGTTTCTCTGTTATCTGCTCATTTAGACACTATAAAAGGCTGTACTCTTGCTGTTGTTTGGTAGAATATTATTTCTAGAGTTATAAACAATATCTTGATAATTCAGACGCACTATATAAATCATGGGTAAAAATTCAGTTTCAGAGAACACTGGATCATCACAACAGGCTGGATGAGTCCAATATAAATAGGTGTATTTGTTAAAATTTTCTCTTATTTAATGCACGAAAACTTTCCTCATAAATATTTAATAGTTTTTATTTGAACAGTATTTTCAAATAAAACAAGGAAATTCTAAAGTAAAATGTAGTACATGGATAGAATTTTAATTAAAAATGTTGGAAAAAATTAAACCTATTTTTACAAAATATGTTATAGAAGAACAATTGTACTATAAGACAGAAGTATTTATTATATCCTAAAAGGCAAATGTATACTTTTAATATCTTCACACATGCAATACACGTAAATAATGACCAGTTTATGTATGTTCTGATGTACTAACTGTGCTTTAACCATAGTAAAGTTCTGAGCTTATTTCTGTGAAATAATGTAATCACAGCTGAAGAGGAAGAACATACTACTTCTGTGTAAATATAGCTTTTGGCCTCTTCACTCTATTTTGCCAAAATGAACAGCAAATATGCAGTCACTCTCATTTGTCACATTCCTGCCATGGCTGCATAAATCACATGAACTCAATATGAAAACATGTTTTTCACTGTCTAGAATACAATCAAAGGCATAATATACTAAATTAAAATTGTGCTGACGTTAAAAAAAGAATTTAATACTTTTTGAGCAGTTTCTCAATCTTGACAACACTGGCATTTTGGGCTAGATTACACCTTGTTGCAGGGGGCAGTCTTGTGGTTTGTGGGCTATTGAACAGCAGCTCTAGTCCTCACCCACTAGATGCCATCAGCAGCCCTCCTTGCTCTCCCCAAAGATTGAGAACTATTGTTTTAGAAGATTACATTAGAATTAATTTTAGAGTGTCTCATAATATTATTTGAATACACTACATGTTTACCTTCTTCATCTTCTTCTCCCTCTTCCTCTTCTTCTTCCTCATCCTCTTCACTACTCCCAGCATCTTGGTCTGTGTTTGAGTCAGTGTCTCCCTCATCAAGAATTTCTGTAAAGTACAAAGTAAGTTTGGGAAAAAAACAATGTGCAAGTAATATACATGTATTTTATTCTAAGAAGATAATTCTCAGTTCGTTGAAATCCACTGTGGTGTAACAGTTTATTAGCCAACAAACATAACCACCAAGCCTCGTGTTATTGCCTAGGTGGTCAAAAAGCATTATAACTGATTTGACTAGAGAGAGCTGTATGTATCACTTTTCTGCCACATAAAAAGTGCCCATGAAACAAGGAGATGAGAAAAACAAAAAGTAGATGAAGGTTTTTGAAAAGAACAAGAGCACTGGAAAAATATTAGGAATAGAAGCTAGCATATGCGAGTCAAAATACTGTTTCATCATCAGAAAGAAGACAGTCCATTATAAAAAGTTAAGGCTAGATACAGAAAACAAGAATTTAGGCAAGAATGTACTTGGAAAGACAAAGAAGGGAGAGAAAATAATTGCATAACTTAGTGTTCACTTGAAATAAATAGTAATGAGATTTTTATTAAAATATATACCTACTAAATTGAATATTACAAGAAATTCAAAGACTTTTCATACATAAAACAGAAACAGAAGTTTAAAAGCCTTTAAGACAACTGGTAAGACAAGCACCGTATTAGATTATCACTTTTAAAAATACAAATGATATATTCAGAACTGGATGAAAATAGTGATGTATATGAGACTACATAAGGCCAGTCATTATGTTAAAAGCAAACAAATGACAAAAACTAAAATTATATTTTGCCCAATGGTGCTCTGTTAGCCTGATAAGATTTTGCAAACAGGACCAACTCTTTACTTTTGCATTTCTATTATAATCAGAGGGCTTTTAATACAAAGTTCTGGGATCAATTCACTTTAAGAAAAATTCTAATTTCTTTATATTTAACTAAGCAGTAAAAATCAGGAGACACATAACGAAAGTTAGCAGAGAACTTCACATTATGAGAAACAAATCATTTTACAAAAATGAAGAGTAGTCATTCAGCCCTTATCTGAAATATAAACCTCAAGAATATTTCGAACAAATGTGAATTCAAGAGATAATCTAAAGTATCTAGTTTATTACTATGTAACATGGCTTCAACAGACTTTTAAAAGAAGAAACTATTTAGTATTCAATAGTAGGAAGATAGGCACTCCTGCTGTTTTGCCAAATGCTATTAAGATCTAAAACACAAGTACACCTGGGTCAATCGAAGGTGCTAATTACTAAAGCTGTGCCCACTTCCTGCTGGGGCCCTTTTTTTATGCCAGCTCTAGAAGAATGCTTTATAAAACAATGAAGGTCAAACGAATTGTCTAATCATTTACATCATCCTTTTCTCATCTCTCCACTTTAGATTCTACTTATTAGAATCACTTAGGCAAGGACAACTGGATTTCATTAACTGAATAAAGTAGTGGTTTCAAAGCATGGTCTAGGAGTCTATGGGGGATCACTGAGACCTGTCATGTGGTCTGTGAGGTCAAAACTATTTTCATAATAATACCAAGACAGTAGCTGCCCTTTCACTGTGCTGACATCTGTGATGATGATCCAAAAGCAAGGGAGGTTAAAACTTCTGTAACCCAAGGCATCAAACTTCACTAGTAATCAGTGTATTCTTTACTGCCACCCTCTTGAAGTAGAAAGCCAGTTTCATCTGAGAATGTCCTTGATGAATTTTATTAAATCTCAGCCCTGAATACAGGCCTTTCTCCTAATCTGAGTGATGAAATATAAAGTTCATATATATAGCCCTTCTGTTAGACAGATATACAATGGTGACAGTTATGTCAAGGAAAACCACTTGTGTGATTGTTTGCTTTGCAAGATGAATTAGCTATTTTTTTTCATTTTTACTTGAAAAAAATGGCCAACTAACTACAGTTGTTAGATATTTGGCCAACAATTTCTCAAATGCAAACAAACTGAGACTGTTACTTTGGGGAAAACAACTAATGATATCTACGACGATGATAACATTAGGGTTTTCAAGAATTTTGAAAAACCTATATCCATCTCTGTGAGCTTGAGAGCTCCCCAATATTTAGATTTTTTGGACGAGAGCGGTGGTAATATTATTAAATGTGCTATGTAGATATTATATCAACATGTTAATTTGATTTTGATAACATCAATGTTAACATTTAAAAGATGTGCATAACTCAGTGAATTAGTATTTTCTAAATGACTAATGCAACATTACAAAATCATGCATGAGTAAAAGATTTATTTAAAGTGACAGATAAATGGATTCTAACGCAACACTATCAAAGTTCATTGATATTGTTTCAGAATTTACACCGCAATTAATCTTAAAACTACTAGTTGTTAAATATTGGCACTTATCTGAAAAGGCTGTTAAAATACTGCTCCCTTTTTCTAATTATGTATTTATCTAGGGCTAGATTTTCTTCATGTACTTCAATTAAAACAACCTACTGCAATAGATTCAATGTAGAAACAGATATGAGAGTCTAGCTGCTTCCCATTAGGCCAGACAGTAAACTTTACAAATAAAAAATTTTATAAAATATATATATAATACAAAATATATAAAACATCATTCTCACTAATTTGTTTTGTAAAATAACAATTTTTTTTTTTTTTTTTTTTTTTTTTTTTTTTTTTTTTTGAACAGGTCTCACTCACAGCCCAGGCTGGAGTGCAGTGGTGATCTTGGCTCACTGCAGCCTCCACCTCCAGACTCAAACCATTCTCCTGCCTCAGCCTCACGACTAGTTACGAGGTGTAGACATGCACCACCACACCCGGCTAATTTTTATATTTTCAGTAGAGACAGGGTTTCACGTTTCACCATGTTGGTCAGACTACTCCCAAACTCCTGACCTCATGATCCGCCCACCTCAGCCTCCCAAAGTGCTGGAATTACAGGCGTGAGTCACCACGCCCAGCCCGTAAAACAACGATTTTCATAAAAATATGTAATTTATGTTAACATATACTAGGTTTGCTATTATTTTGAAATAATTTAATAAATATTATTTTATACTGTTTTAACCTTTTATATAGTAAATAGCAATAGATATAACCTACATAAAAAGAAGCTCTTTGGAGTTGTCAAAAATTTTCAAGAGTGTAAAGGGATTCTGAGACCAAAGAATTTGAGAACTGCTATAAAATAGTATTACACTACTTTCAGGCATTGTGGTACAAGGCATTAAAAGAAATGGATAGAGAATTCTCTAGTTTAAAAAAGAAAGAAATCAAATCAGGTGTATACAAGTATTTCACAAAAAAACATTTGGCATCTTTCAGGGAGACAGCAGGAAAAGAGGTTCATAAGAAAAGAAGGCAAAATGGATCTATGGAGTTCTCTGTTTGGAAATGAAATTATAACAGAAAAAAAGAATCTGACAGATTACAGTGAAAAGCTCCTAGGAAATCAGGATCTAAGAAGAGAAACCCATTATTATTATTATAACAGATTTTTAGGATAATGCATAGGAATGGAAGATTTCTCCCATTTTTACTTTTACTTTCAACCTTCTGCTTCTAAGCACTACTGACCAATGGAATGCAGACAGAGACAGAGTTCTAGGTCTCTGCTTTCTCTGTATATGAGACTACACAAGGCTGGTCTTTATGTTAAAAGCAAATAAATGACAAAAACTAAAATTATATTTTGCCCAATGGTGCTCTGTTAGCCTGATAAAAGATTTTACAAACCTAACCGACTCTACATTTCTATTATAATCAGAGAGGTTTTAATACAAACTTTTGGGGTTTAATACAAAGGTAAATATTTATTGCTTCCACAGCAATAAATACTTCTCCAGTAAAATTACAACTCAAGAGAAATAAGCCCATGAAATTATTATGTAAGTAGGTCTGAGTGTTAGCTTTAGGAGGAAAATAATACAAATGTGAAAATAGTAACAGTAATAATAGCTATCATTGTCTGTGATAATACACAACACTGTATTTTATATATCCTTCCATAGAAAGGTAACATTTAGTCTTCCATCAAACAAGTAACTTGCTACAGGTCACTCAGCTAGTAATGTCAAAGACAAATTACAAATCAAAACCTGTCCAAAGTTAGTGCTTACAGTATACCAATGATATACAAATGAAAATGATCAATTTATTTCATCAGAGAGGCACCAATACTATAATTCATCCTCCCAGAAGGATATCAACCTGACCTCAAGAAACAATAAAGTATAGCACTTTACAATAAAGTATACCACTTAATTGAATATTAAACTGGGTGGCACAGACTGTAAGTGGTAGAGAAGCTAAATAAAGGTTACTACTAATCTATGAATATTTCTTAAGATGGGTGAGACGTAAGGGTTGCATAGTTTAAAGGGAAAGAGGAAAGGAACAATGGGGTCAGTAATTCAGAATGAAGTAAAAAATCATGGGCAAGTACCAGGAAAAAAATAATGCCCAAGGAAACAGCTAAGAGAATAACTTTATAAGAGCAGAGATTTCATTAGGTGAGTATCAACGATCTCTAAATATTTCCTATCAGTATTACATAACTACTTAAATTGCTTCTACTTATCCAAATTAATTTTATAAAATTTTACATACCTTTCTTAATAGCTTTGTACTTTTCTTCATTCTCCATAAAATTAGGATCCATCTTGAAAACATCTAAAAAAAATGTTAAAGTTAATGTTTATTTTCTATATTTACATTTGTTGGTATACCTCTTTCCACCTAACATGCCCCAGACTTACTAAGAACATCTTCTGGGTTATAGTCATCCTCCAGAGGGAGCATATGAGTGAACTGATCATCTTCTTCCACCAAATCAAGACCTTCTAGGATAATGGGGTGGTCCTTGAATCCATCTTTCCGTACAGCAAACATCACTTCAATCATATATTGAACTCTTTTGTCAATTTCAGACTCATGAAGAATGTTTCGAAGGCGTTCAAATATAGCTAAAGGTTAACAGAAAGAAAAGACAATAAAATAAGCAATAAATATTATAATAAACAAAAACTTAACATCAAATTAAAAATGTACACTTACCATTGATTCCTCTTGGTGACACTTGTGTTAATTTGAGGCCACATTCCTTAAGAAAACCAATAGCTACTTCAACACTATCATCTGTTGGTCTTTCCAGGAGTAAAGTGAGCATCTCTAAGCATAAAACTTCATGTGCCTTAAATAGAATACATATACACGGAAGAAAGAAAATGCTTTTACATACATTAAAATATTTTTATGATTTCTAAAAATTAGTAAATCTGTTACAATAAATATATTGCACATATGATGGGCAAAGTTTTATGAAGTACATGGAAATATTCCAAATACGGGATACAATTTTTCTATCACTTTTATTATCTATCTACTAAGAATTTTCAGATGACTGTTCCAAAAATTTTAATTTTCTATGCTGAATACAACTATCTGAATTATCTTTAGAAGAAATATTCTTAGCCATTATGTACGGAAAGTGTCATAGATAAAATATGTTAAAAATCATATACTACTTTCTAATAAGATAACTGTTTTCATAATTACTACATGAGAAATAGTAATAATGATTTATAGTACCCTTCTTCATGACCATAATTCTTTATATACATTTCCCAATTCATTCTATCGGCAACTCTATTAGACGCAAATAGTCCTTAAGTTACACGAATACTAATTTCATCACAAAATATCTTAATAACTTCTGGAACAAAACAGTTTTGAATATTCCATCTTTTTAAAAAAAATTATATCAAACTATTTCTACTGGCCATGTTCAAAAACTGACATTTATAAACAACACCAGGAAGAGAGGGAACAAAATTCTACTGAGAAGCTTTGCTATGAGAAGAAAACGAACTACAAAGAATGTTTAAACCACCACACATATGCCTTTCTAAACTCAGACAGTGATTTGAGATGGTGAGGAAATAAGTCTAAATCTCAACTCAGGAGATACCTTCTTCCAGTTGTGCACAACATCAAAGACACCCGCTACTTCTTTTTACTAGGGGAGGAGGGGTGTCAAACAGTCTTCTATCAGTGACAAGAAAATACTGCCCTTTACCACAGTCGAGAAGATGCAAAACATTTATCATATCAAGTGTTTTATGGCAATACCAAAAATCTCTAGCCTAAGTGTAATACACATTTAAAAACGGAAATATATCTCTGTGGTTACAGATATGAAATTAAGTTTCCTTGGTCTTAAGTAGCAAGTTATCACCGTAATAATATGACTAATTAGGTCAAAATCTAAAAGATTTCTAAGAGTGAAAGAATCTTCATATAAATAAGAGTCAAAACATTTAGTATTAGTGAAATAAGACTAGGTAGGATTTTAAAATTCTTCCTGTTGTACATGATATTAAACTGGAAATGATAATATATATCTGAAGGAAACTTTTGAGTATGAGCAAGAACAATTTTACCACTTTCATGGTTAAACAGAAGCTAAATCAAAACCATCAAATAATGAATATAAAATAAACACAAACTGAATAATAGCATGATAAAATTACTTGCATTTGAAACAGATTAAAATTGATCAACTCTATTCTACAAAGTGATTCTAAACATATATGACTATACCTATGTGGTGGCAAGGAATAGAGGTTTTTGTAAAATAGCAGGTATTTATTAGATTCTCATGAACACCAGGGAATGAAGTGGAGGAGACACCAACTTTATTGTTTTATAAAAGTGAACAGAATGGTTCTTCAAAGGAATGGTTTGCAGTCAAGTAACCATGTATAGTATTAAGTCAGATTAATCTGATAAAATATCTAAAAGTGTTTTGATTAGCATCAAAGTGTTATGTTACAGAATATTAAATACGACCAGGCGCGGTGGCTCACGCCTGTAATCCCAGCACTTTGGGAGGCCAAGGTGGGCGGATCATGAAGTCAGGAAATCCAGACCATTCTGGCTAACACGGTGAAACCCCATCTCTATTAAAAATACAAAAAAAAAACTAGCCCGGTGTGGTGGCGGGCAACTGTGGTCCTAGCTACTCAGGAGGCTGAGGCAGGAGAATGGCGTGAACCCGGGAGGCGGAACTTGCAGTGAACCAAGACTGTGCCACTGCACTCCAGCCTGGGTGACAGAGCGAGACTCTGTCTCAAAAAAAGAAAAAGAAAAAAAAAAGAATATTAAATACGTTTATTATAGTTTTCAAATGAAAATATCATTCAACATATTTATCCCAAGGACTATAAAGCAAAGCAAAAATAGAGAGGTATCAGTGAGGTGGCATCAACCCTGTGCTCTAATGCCACTGAATGCGAACAAGTATTGAAGATAATTACTCACCACATTTTGGTTAATAAGATGCGCCACAAATTTTGAAGCAGTCAGGCAAAGTTGCTGAAAAATGAAGGTGGAGAGTTAATCCATAAACTAAACCCAATTTTCATTTATTTACATTAATCTATGGCCTACTAACAATCTATTTAAAACATGTACCACACAAGTATAATTTTTGTATTACCAGAAAGTTATAAGATAAAACACATGAAAGAGTATCACTTCTGGTTAAACAGTTAAAATTCTACAGTTAGAGCCATCATTTTTGTGGCTCATCAATAGTGGCCGGGGATATTTAAGAGAATAAAGAAGTTCTCATGAAAGACAGTTTTTAAAAAGCATTATGTTATGTACCTGTGTCAAAATCAACCTTGCTTACTTTTGTTGATACTGGTTTATTAGTCTGTTCCTATGTATCATTCTACATACAAGCCATTCATATATACCTTATCATTTCTTCGATAGCCTTTTCGAAAATTAAGAATTAACCTCTTGAGGATTAATTCTCCAATTTGTGGAAATTTTGAGTTGATAATTGCCACTAATGCTGCATAAACATGGGTGAAGATTGGAGAAGCACTCTGTGCTTGCAAAACAGACCTGGACAGCAGTCCTCTGTTTAAAAAAGAATAAAAAAAGGAGTCAACAATAACCAAATGAATTAAATGAAACAAAAACTATTAAAATTCAGTAATATTTCTCTATAAATAATCATAAAATCTAAATCAGAACTAAATGGAAAGAGTTCATCTTACTAATAAATAAAAATTGTTTTTCAGAAAATGAAATGTGAATTTGTAATTTTGTAAAATAGAATGAAGATTTTACTGCAATTTATCGCCAAAATTTTTCTCTCTACATATAATTCCTCTTTTCCCAGTCTGTTATATCAAATCATGAATTTGAGGTTTTTAAGGTTCATATAAATAAATTCTTTAACATTTTCAAAAAAGTAAACAAAAGCAGACCTGCTTCAAAAGTACGAAAGCTAGACAACATAAAGTTTCTACTACGAATCCGTCATTCTTATAAAATTAATTTTGTGATTAAAGACAAATTTGGGTTTAAATCTTTAAGTCTAATTTTAGTTGAATAAAATGAAGATTTGGAATATTCCTGTGAGAAATAAAGACATGAATTAAAAGCAATGCAAGATTAATGCTAAAACAATAACAGGAAATTAAAAGGTACCTACTTGTAACTCATTTTGAAAATGGTCATGTTTCTATATGCATTTGATGAGGAAGGGGAAAGGCAAATTGGGCAAACTGAAGTTATTTTTAGCAATGTAATGACAAGTAATTATTGGATTGCCAAAAGTCAGGAAAAAAAAGTCTTAATGGTAGTTTTAGATACAACAACAGAATCACTAGAGTAGAAAATGAGAAAAAGGATGCAGCTTATAAATTATAATATCTTTAGCAATCCATTAAGTCTTCTGAGTCTACTTTTTTTGTAAGTAAAATGGAGAGATCTCTGCCCACTTTTATGGATAATGGCTGTCTCTTGATCAACTTTCTGTACCTCTACAACTCGCTGCACCTACTTTATACCACCACCTTTTTTGGTGAGGTTGGGGAGAGACGGGGTCTCACTCTGTCACCCAGGCAGGAGTGCAGTGGCTTGATCTTGGCTCACTGGAAACTCTGCCTTCTGGGCTCAAGCAGTCCTCCCACCTCAGCCTCCAGAGTAGCTGGGAGTACTGCGTGCCACCACACCCAGCTAATTTTTGTATTTTTCATAGAGATGGGTTTTCACAATGTTGCCCAGGCTGGTCTCAAACTCCTGGACTCAAGTGATCCTCTTGCCCCAGGCTCCCAAAGTGCTAGGATTACAGGCATCGAGCTACCATGCCTGGCCACTAAATTCCATATTTTTTAAAAGATGAATCATAGTCATGTAAAATGACAAGAGAAAACAGCCCTCAGATTTTAAAATAATAAGTAGAACATGGAGTACTTCTATTTTCTGACCCTTTTAAATATCACTAATTGCTTAAAACCCCATATTATAGAACTTGGTGATTCCTTTCCACTTTTCTCAAATTTATTGCTTATCTTTCCCATTTCTCTCACATTCCCACTTCACTCTCACTAGAAATTAAATTGGAATAAAGGCCATATATGATGAACCCATAGCTAATATACTCAACAGTGACAAGCTGAAAGCTTTTCCTCTAAGATCAGGAATAAGAAAAGGGTGCCTACTCTTTCCAATTCTATTCAACATAGTACTAGAAGTCCTAGCCAGAGCCATGAGGCAAGAGAAAGAAATAAAAGGCATCCAAATCAAAAATAGAGAAGTCTGTTTGCTGTAAACAGGATCTTAATATAGAAAACCCTAAAGACTTAACCAAAAAATTGTTAGAACTAATAAACTAATTTAGTAAAGCTGCAGACATAAAATCAACATACAAAAATCAGTAGTGCTTCCATATGCTTACAATGAACTATCTTTCTGAAAAAGAAACCAAGAAAACATCCCATTTACAATAACTATAAAAAAAACAAAAACAAAAAACCTTAGGAATAAATCTAACCATGGAGATGAAAGGTCTGTACACTAAAAGCTACAAACTGCTGATGAAAAAATGGAAGAACATGCATGACATCCCTTGTCCATGGACTGAAATAATATATTAAAATGTCCATAGTACCCAAGCAACATAAAGACTCGACTCAATCCCTATCAAAATTCCAGTTACATTTTTCGCAGAAACAGAAAAAACAATCTTAAAACTCACATGGAACCACAAAAAACTCCAAATAGCCACAGCAATCTTGAACAAAAAGAACAAAGCTGGAGACCTCACACTCCCTGACCTAGAATCTGCTACAAAGTTATAGTAATCAAAACAGTGTGACACTAGTATAAAAACAGACACAGAGAGCTATAGAAAACAAAGAAACCAGAGATAAATCCAGACATTTGCAGTCAACTGATTTTCAACAAAGATGCGAAGAAGACACAATAGGGAAAAGACAGTGTCTTCAATAAATGGTGCCAAGAAAACTGAACATCCAGATGCAGAAGAATGAAAATAGACCTTAGTCCCACAACATATACAAACATCAACGCAAAATAGATTAAACACTTAAACATAAGACCTGAAACTGTGAAACTACTGTATTATGGTTAATGATTTTTTGGATATGACCCCGAAAGCACAGGCAACAAAAGCAAAAAGAGACAAACGGGATTACATAAAAACTAGAATGCTTCTGCACAGCACAGGAAAATATCAACAGAGTGAAGAGACAGCCTACAGAATGGGAGAAAACATTTGCAAACCATACACCTGATAAGGGGTTAATATCCAAAATACATTAGGCATTCAACTCAATAGTAAGAAAACAAATAACCCAATTTAAAAAATGAGCCAATGACAAGAACAGATATTTTTCAAAAGATGTACAAATAGCATTATATATATATAATGCTTGACATCACCAATTATCAAAGAAATGTAAATTAAAATCACAATGAGACATCTCCTCACAACTGTTACAATGGCTGTAACAAAAAAGATGAAAAATAACAAGTGTTGCCAAGGGCATGGAGAAAAGAGAACCTTTGTACACTGATGGTAGAAATATAAATTAGTACAGCCATTATGGAAATAGTCTAGAGGTTCCTTAAAATATTAAAAACAGAACTACCAGCTAGGTGTGCTGGCTCACGTCTGTCACACCAACACTTTGGGAAGCCAAGTGGGGAGGACTGCTTGAGCTCAAGAGTACGAGACTAGCCTGGGCAAGATGGCAAGACCTCGTTCTCTACAAAATATTAAAAAATTAGCCCAGCATGGTGATGAGTGTTTGCAGTCCCAGCTACTCAGGATGCTGAGGTGGGAGAATTCCTTGAGCCCAGCAATTCAAGGGGTCAGTGAACTATGACCATGCATGGTACTCTGGCCTGACAACAAAGCAAGACCCACATCTCTAAAATAAATCAACACTAAAAACATTTTTTTCGATTATAACTACCATTTAATCCAGCAATCCCACTACTGGATATATACACAAAGAAAATGAAATCAGTGTGTTGAAGAGGTATCTGAACTCCCACATTTATTGCAGCATCATTCACAATGGTCAAAATATGGAAGCAACAAAAGTCTCTGTTGTGAATAAATGGATAAAGAAAATGTATATATGTATAATGGAATACTATTCAACCATAAAGGAAATCCTGTCATTTGCAAAAACACAGATGAACTTGGAGAACATTATGCTAAGTGAACAAGCCAGGCACAGAAAGACAAATAATGCATGATCTCACTAATATGAGGAATCTAAAAAAAACTGAACTCATAGAATCAGAGTATAAAATGATGGTTACCAGAGGCTGGGGGTTGGGGGAATTTAGATGTTCGTCAATGGACACAAAATTTCAGTTAGACAGGAGGAATAAGTTCCAGAGATCCATTCTATAATATTTTGACCATAATTAATAACCATATATTATATACTTGAAAGCTGAAAATAGAGTACATTTTAAGTGTTCTCACCACAAAAAAATGACAGGTATGTGAATGCATGTTAAACAGCTTGATATGGCCATTCTACAAAGTACACATATATCAAAACATCATGATGCATACCACAAATATATACAATTTTTACTCATCAATTTTAGAAAGAAATAAAAAATTAAATTAGTTAGAAGGAGTATATTGTGATATTCATTATTCTTCACGAGTTTAAATTAATGGAAGCATTAAGTGAATGTCTGCAAAAACCATTATGTGAAATTGAAGCTTCTCAAAAAGCAAAAATTCCATACAACCTCTAACAGCAAGGCACAAGTTATTTCTTAGCAGTCTACATTTTTATAAGTACTGCATTTTAAATAAATATTCTCAATGACCTTTGAAATGAAGTAGCACAATAAATCAATGATTATTGTTCATGTAGATATTATACACTTTTGAAAAAATTACTTAGAAATACTACAAATAAAATACTAGAAATAAAAAAAAACTTACCTTCCTCTAACAATATTTTCTTGAAGAAGCTCTTGAATAATAATACTTATGTTGGAAATGTTGACTTTGTTGATAAGACCATTAATTGACTTCTTTAGGGCCTCCCAACTCATCCTCTGGTATGCTAAGCTAAAAAGAAGTGATTTTAATAAAGATTAAAACTCTTTCAATAATTACAATAAGAATAAGTTATAAGAACATAAAAACTACATAGTGTTCCCTAATTTTTAACATTATTTTCATGAAATGACCCCCAAGTACAGTAAAATATATGATGCCTATCAGGATAAACAGATTATATCCTAAACCATATTTGATTTTCTGTACATACGCTTAAGTACACACCATTTTCCTTTAATAATACAATAAGATTATGTAAGGACATACAAGGATAATGTTTTGTTCTTAGGCCTAATACATTTAATTAGTCTAATTCAATACATGCTTATTTTATATATAATGCTTGATTTAAACTTGTCTTTAATGAAGACCTTTAAAATAAATGCAATTAAAAAAAATGTAAATGGTAACATGAAATACCCGAATATAAGCCACAAAAAAAATCTGTATGTCCCATCTCATAAAAAGATACAGAGATAACAAAATTAAATGTTTTAAACCACAAATAAATGGTAACTACAGAAAAAGGGAGTCACGTGAAGTCATGGGGCTGAAATATTGTTCAGAGTATTTTAAAGACAATCTCTATGCTGATGTAATAGTCCTACAGCTATACCAGTTGAATGTTAGATAGCTGTACTGCTTTTTACCCTAGATTTCGGAAATTACTTGGCCTCATTGAGTTTCTTTAGGTTGAACTGGACAATGTCTAAGATCTTTCAATGCTCTACAATTCTATGGATTTTGTAACTGCTTTTCTGTGGAATCTGATTTCAGCTGCAGGAAGTCTTAACCTTTTTTCTTCTATACACGTCTCTCTCTGGAAGCCTGGTGAAACCAGTAGACTTTTTGGAATGATATATACAACGAATAGGATTACAAAGGATACTAATCATACTGAAATTCAGTTTTTGAAACATGAAAAGAACAAAAGTTTGATATAATATTCTATGTGCTTCATAACACATTAAACAAGAACTAGCAGTATGCTTAATAACTACTTAAATTTCTAAGTAGCATGGCCATAATCCATATCACGAAATATCTGTAACAGACTGTCAATACAATAGGCAATCTATTGCCTACATTCTCAAAAGAAAAAAAAAAAAAAAGCTAAACTTTAGAGAATAGCAAAAATAAGGATTCAATTTTTTTCCCAAACACATTAATGGACTGATTGCTTGAATTCTATCCATGGACCTCTTGAGGGGCTCGTAGGTTAAGAATCCCTGTTCTGGAGTGGTACAACAAGGAAGGTTGGTGAGAGCAGTTCCTGGTGGGAACAAGTATTGTTATCACTGACATTGTTTAGTATTGCCAGCATGGTGAGGATAAAAAACAGACTCACTTTGCAGTTAATCTTATTTTATTTCTAAATTCTCTAGAAATTATATACCCCCTTACTGCCTGTACCCAAGGTGGACTATTCCACTGTTTCATAACTCCAACCTTTTGGTATCCCACTATCTCTAGAAACAAGATGTATGGCTTAACAAGTGGCCTGATTAATAAGATGTTGCTTATATACAATCACAACCTATCTTACTAAACTAATCAAACAGCTACATCAACTACAATTATACATCCTAATTAGGAAGCCCACAATTCATGTATCTACTGAAAGCAAAGACTATGGCCTTCTTTTCCAGATGTTTTGAACCCTTTACAGTAGCCTACTAACAGACTTCAACTGTATACACAATTATCTTAAAGGAATCTGCTTTAAATTGCATGTATTGCTGACTCTCCTGTCTGCTTTATTTAAAAGGAAGCAAGACTTAGACTGACATTTTCTAGTCTTTTATGATCAGGATTGCTTTGGACTGGACTGGAGAAAGTGATTACTTTTCAGTAATGCCGCCACTACTGCCTTGTGCATGAGCAAAACGCTTACATGATAATGAAAGTCCTATTAACCACAGAAGCCATCTCCAAATTCCTTTTCAACCTAACACTTCAAATATCACTGGCAAGTGCTAAAACATGACATATAACGAAAAACGTATTAGTTTTTAATTTAATGTCATCAAATACCCCTTTCTGGCTCTTAAATTTGGTTTTATTTCAAATCTTCATGGCTTCTTTTAGATAAAGACATTTCTTTTATTTTCTTTTTCTTTTTTTTGAGACACAGTCTCCCTCTGTCACCCAGGCTGGAGTGCAGTGGGGCAATCTCGGCTCAATGCAAGCACCGCCTCCCAGGTTCACGCCATTCTCCTGCCTCAGCCTCCTGAGTAGCTGAGACTACAGGCACCCACCACCACGCCCAGCTAACCTTTGTATTTTTAGTAGAGAGAGGGTTTCACTACATTGGCCAGGCTGGTCTCGAACTTTGGGAGGCCGAGGTGGGCAGATCATGACATTTCTACTTCAAGCTAACCCTTGAAACAAACTTAGATTTAATTTAAATAAGGTTCTCAAGCACTTTTCAAATTGCCATTAAAACACTCATGAAAGGATGTGGAAATACTCCTGTCTGGTTCACCTTGCATCTGTTTTTCTTAAATTATAACTATTAATACCTTCTTTCCCAATCTTTTAACTAGTTATCTGGCAACTGAATAATCATCTCAATCTGGGACCATACTTTCCCTAGTTATCAACTCATCCTATTAGAGAAAATACCTTAAAAACTTAGCTGTACTTTCCTAAATAGCTCCTCACCATCTCAATTACTCTGAAAAGGGAAGGAGGAGTGTTTTAAGTGTGACTGTTCATATATAAATTTTGTCTGTCTGCCTTAGAGTAGCAAAAATGTATAGTCTAAGATATTGTGGGCTAAAGAAAATGTACAAAAAGAGATAACTGCCAGCTTCAGTTTTATAGATGAGTACAGAGGTCGGCAAACTACACCCATAAGCCAAATGCAGCTGCCCACCTGCTTTAGCTGGGCTTTTACAGAAAAAGTTTGCTGACTCCTGGTTTACAACAGGAAAAGTCAATTTTAGAACTAAAATGTCAATATTAATCTTTTCTACAAAAAATAAACATTATCAATAGGAATGCATCCATGAAACTATGAAAGGAACAATAGTTTGAAAATACTATAAAAAGGGTAAGCAATCTTTTCCTCAAACTTTTTTTTTTTTTTTTTTTTTTTTTTGAGACGGAGTCTTGCTCTGTCGCCCAGGCTGGAGTGCAGTGGCCGGATCTCAGCTCACTGCAAGCTCCGCCTCCCGGGTTCACGCCATTCTCCTGCCTCAGCCTCCCAAGTAGCTGGGACTACAGGCGCCCGCCACCTCGCCCGGCTAGTTTTTTGTATTTTTTAGTAGAGACGGGGTTTCACCGTGTTAGCCAGGCTGGTCTCAAACTCCTGACCTGGTGATCCACCCGTCTCGGCCTCCCAAAGTGCTGGGATTACAGGCTTGAGCCACCGCGCCCGGCTCCTCAAACTTTTTAATTCATTCATGCGAAAAAACAAAAAGTAATGAGCTAATATAAGGGCAAGTGGTGTGTGGCTCTCCAATGGAGCTATGAAGTAAAGAGGTCTCTAATTTTAGGTCTCTATCATTGAAGACTAATGTAAATTCTCAAGAGCCAGGGTTCATTAAACCATAGCTGACTTATTTTTCAATGACAATATAATGGCTTTATATACTGATTGATATCAACATGCCTGTTTTTATCTGTAATCTGTTCCTGCATCATCCTGAGCTTTGCAGGGGGAATATATGCTCCACCAGTGCGAGTAAGAAGAGGATCCAGCTCATCCTTCTTTTTCTTTGTAGTAGGTTCATCCTGAGCAGAGGAACTCTGAGTTACTGATGTTTCTGGGTTTCTCCTCCCAGGAGATGGGGATTTCCGGGACCTTTTCCGATCCATATCTCTTTCTCTTTCTCTGCGTTTTTCCCGGTCCCTGCTTCTGTAATACAAATTTTTTTAAGAGCAGAAGAGACAATATAAAATACACTCTTAACAATTAACTGCACACAAATGAGTGAGACCATAAGTGGGTCCCACAAATTCAGACTAGGAAAAGTGGTTTAGAATGGTGAGAAAGTGCTTCACAGAGAAAATTCAACAAACTAGGTCCTGAAAGCTTGACAGGATTTACACTGGGGGCAAGTCGGGAGGAGGAAGGGGAGAGGAAGGATGGCATTCTGCAACGAGTAGAAGAGGGAATAACTATTGAAAGACTGAGCAGGGGTGCTAAGGTCAGAATGAGTAGCATAATCAGGAAACAAAGAATTATGTGTGATGGTAGTTGGAAAGATGAGTTAAAGTTAGACTAAAATCTTAAAACATATGCAAAAGACTTGAAGGTTTTTTACTGGAGGTGATGGGGAATCATTACAAGTTTCTGAGTAGGAGAGTGGCTTTTATGAAAGGAGTGTTTTAAGAAGACAAATTAGCCTGTGGTGTTTATGACAAATTGTATAAAGGAGAAGAAACCAGAGTTAATCTTCAATAGTGGTTACTTTAGTTGTAAGACTGCTATAGAATACAGTATTTGAAATTGTTTCTTGATAGAACTAATATTTTTATTAGAAATCTCAGAATATCGGAAGCTTCTGCTTATTTGAGACAATGTGGGGGGAAAAATTTTTCTAGCCACAATAAATCTTCCCTACCAAAGTACCTGATTATCCTTTCTTAAGCTAAGGCTTTTAAAACAATCAAGGTATAGTTCTCTGAAACCATCAAGAACTAACAGGAAAGAACGAATCCTTGCTTTTTGCGATCTTTCCCCACAACAAAGTTTATCCACTGAGCTGTTTTTTACATATATTGCCTTGGAAACTCAGATCATTCTATTCATATTTTGGGTAACCATGAGTTATATGACACAGTAAATAGAAGTAAATTTCATATTATCACTGCATTACCAGGAAACTATGGGATAGATTTTAGCTAAATCTAAGGGGTATGTTTGAGATGGTCTTTTTAAATACATAGTAATAGAACCTACATGGAGACTGAAAAGCAGTCATCTTCCCAGGTAGCTGTGGAGGAACAGGTATTTTCTGTTTGTTTACTTTTATTTTAAGTTCAGGGGTATAAGTGCAGGTTTATTACATAGGTAAACTTGTGTCTTGTGTCATGGGGGTTTGTTGTATAGATTATTTTGTCACCCAAGTATTAAGCCTAGTACTCAGTTGTTTTTTGTGATCCTCTTCTTCTTCCCACCCTCCACCCTCCCTTCACCTTCCATAAGGCCCCAGTGTGTGTTGTTCTCCATGTGTTAATGTGTTCTCATAATTTAGCTCCCACTTATAAATGAGAACGTGTGGTATTTGGTATTCAGTTCCTGTGTTAGTTAAGGATAATGGCCTCTAGCTCCATCCATGTCCCTGCAAAGAACATAATCTCATTCTTTTTTATGGCTGCATAGTATTCCTGTATAAGTACCATAATTCCTTTATCCAGTCTATCACTGATGGGCACTTAGGTAGATTCTATGGCTTTGCTATTGTGAACAGCGCTGTGATGAATATACACATGCAGGTGTCTTTATAATATAATTATTTATATTCTTTTGGGTATATACCCAGTAATGAGATTGCTGGGTCAAGTGAATAGTTTTGAAACTGAAGTATAAGAGACTTAAATGACTCCTAGGGAGGACACACAATCTGTATATACCAAGAGTGAACAGACAGGGGAAAGAGTGATTTCAAATATAAACCTCAATTAGTCACAAAGGCAGATGCTCTAAATTCTCTGCACTAATTTGCAACTGAGTTGCTTCTTCTTGTGAATATACATGTTCCAAGAGAGTAGATACAGCAGGGATTTCCTGAGATTGGTTATGATTCCTCTGAGAAATATCAGGTAAGAGAGATAGCTGGTTGAGAAAATCAGATCCTTACCATCATTGTGTTTGTAAAGTGCAGAAGTAACAAAATATTCTAAAAGTCTAAACAGAAACATTTTTGGACTGTTAGCCTTTCTGTTCTGCATAATACCTAGCCTGCTGACTTCACAGTGTGACTGTGTGGATAACATGAGACTTCATTTTCGTATACTAGACCTAACATAGAGTTATACTGAAGTAGTACAGTCAGGGATTGTGAAAAAGACATGGGCTTTGGAGCCAGAACTGAGTTCAAATTCCAGTTTCAACATCTACCAGATGTTTAAACGCAACCTCAGGTAAGCTATTTAATAAACTCAAAGCCATTTCCTTATTTGTAAATTGGAAAACATAGTATCTAGTTTCTAAGAGTTTTAACAGTATTTGGGAAAATATGCAAAAAGCTTAGCTTACCAATTATGGTTATAGTAGTTGTTTTCACTAAGGTGGCAGTAGACAAGCCTGGATTTTGAAGGTTAATATAATCTGACATTATAGGATTAGGTATATACTAGAAAGTGATGAGAAGGAAATTTTTGGCTGCAGATATCAAAGAATGTGCTTAGCTCCAAACTTCAAACTGCAGAGGAATTTGGTCAAAATTCCTGTGGGGGATATAATATTGGTGGTAAAGGGGTGGATAATATCTGAGAAACATCAAAAAAGATATAGATCTTAGTGAACAATAAAACATGAGAGTCAAGTTTTGGAAACTAGATGACTAATAAGGGAATACAGGAAAATCAGGAGAAAGCTGGTTTTATGAAAACAACGACAAAGGCAGAAAGTTGTCTTTGAAGGGATAATGAAAATGGTTGTTAGAGAGACAAATCATAATTCCTTTATAAAATACTAAAATAATGTTAATTTTGCAAGATTAATTAGAAATACATTCACAATCGACCACGTTCAACAATAGTTCACCTGAACTCTTCCACTGTTTTCTATATAAAGTCCCACCGGTTCGCCGCTTATCACTACTCAAGCTGATATGCTCAAGAAACTAATATTTTAAATAAGTTATAATTTTTTTAGTATCTACTATGTTCAGACATGGTAGTAGGATAGATACTATTTTTAAACCTAAACAACCAGACAAGATGCACATTATCATCATCTTATAGATGAGAAAACTGAGGCTCAGAAGAAATCTGTTGAGAAATGTCACCAAATTTCCATAACTAGTAACTAAAACTTGAACTCTAATCTGCATGTACATGGAGACTATTCTCTTTCTACTATGCAACACTGCCTCATTAAAAAGTCTAAAATACAGACATTCTAAAGTCAATTTCAAATGACCTAGAAATTGTCTGCATCACTACTTCTCTCCTAAGCTAAGATACATGCAAGTTAAGGGAATACTACCCATATAGTGACTTCTGTTTTAAGTACTTGAGAGTATGTCCATCTGCAGAATTCTAGTTAACATCTCTTCCCTATATTGAGCATCTCAAGTATCTGTCTCGCTACTTTCTTTGAGACTACCATTACTTCTACCTGGAGAGTCTCTCCCCACAGGTACTAAGTAACTTTTAATTCCATTATACTTTCTTCTGAGCAAACACAGAGGCCCTTTAGTGAAGTTTTAAAGGGAATGTTTAAAACGCCGACATCTTTCTAACATAGTAGTCACCCCTTACCTGTGGTTTCACTTTCCAAGGCTTCCGCTACCAGTGGTTAACCAACAGTCCAAAAATAAGTGACTATAGTACAATAAGATATTTTGAGACAGGGAGACCACATTCACATAATTTTTATTAGAGTATATTCTTATAATTGTTCTATTTTAGTATTAGTTACTGTTGTTAATCTTTCACTGTGCCTAATTTATAAATTAAACTTTATCATAAGTATGTATGTATTGGAAAAAACATAGTATATATATGGTTCAGGTATTATCCGCAGTTTCAGGCATCCACTGGCATCTTGGAACACATTCCCCATGGATAAGTGGGGACCAATGTATTCTCATTGTAAAAACTATTACTAATTTCTACAAGAGAGAAAAAGAATTGAAAATAAATACGAATCAATAACAAGGGGTTATAATACTCTGCCAAGTTTTCAATGAAATGTGAATGGCACTTAATGTCTGACTCTTCTTAAATATTACCCCTAAGAGTTTCCAAACACTCTCATTCCAATGTTTCTTGCTATCTGCCTTCCATTCAGTTCCCCTGCCCATTTCTCAACCAAGTAAATCTTGTAAGTCTTGTTAGCCAGAGAAAAGGTGGGTAACCAAGTTCTCTAAAGCTCAAGTAAGAATTCTTTACATGTAGAAAAAAACTACAAATTGGAAACTTTAGTCTCAATGTCCCTCTGCCATTATGCAGGAAAGGAACTTTAGACCACTCTATATCATACAATATCAATTTCTTTCATTTAGTAAAAAATCTCAAAAAATCACATAAGCTAACCCCTCTTGCAGTACAATATAATGACTGAGCTTGGGCTTTAGAGTCAGACAGACTTGGGCTTGCCACTATTATGTTTCACAACATGAACGAATTACTAAACTTCTCTAGGCCTCAGTTTCTTCAGTTGTAAAGCAGACATAATAGTATCTACTTCACATATTTGCTGCAATAACAAGTTAATTCACATGAAGCCTTATTAGAAAGCCTGGCACCTAAGAACATCCAATTAATATTGGCTACTTTTTTTTTTGGTTTTATTATAAATATAGCATAAAGAAAGTTTAAACAAATATAATTTTCTACAAGTTAGACATTCCCAACACTAACCGTGACTCCATGCTACTATCATAAGAATGTCCTCTTCTTGAATGCTCATAGTCTGATCTGCTGTAATCAAAGTAATCTCTATCCCGGGGGGATCTTTCTTGTTCTGCGTATCTAACATAAAATAAGAAAACCAAGTTGCAAATTAAAAACAACTATGTTATAAATATTTAGGAAAGTCATATATTGGTAAGGGCAAAGCAACTCTCTGACTGAACAACATCTTGTCAAACTGTTCTTAACAGCTCATTTTGCTAACACCCATTCATTCCATCAGAATTACAAAAGCTTTCAGTTTGTACAGAGCAAAACAACTCCTAGGATTCACTTAACCAAACTTATTTGTTTAGTGAATTATCCTGATTCACTTTGTTCTTAGTAGGAGACATATATCTGGATATCATATATAGTTAGCATGAAAAAGACTATCCAAAAATGACTGCTTTTGCTTAGTTGGCTTGTTTATCAAAATACTGAATGTATGAGACCAATGTCACTGGTTGGCCTCCATAAGGATCAGTTTAATTCCATACCAAAAGATCATATTCATCAGCTGTTAATTTTAAAATGCATTATTGGATAGCAATGAGAATGGATTGAAATTATTAGCAAACAAGGATGGATAGCATCAGATCTATTATTTGAATCTTAAAAGTCAATAAAATCAGAAAACCTTAAGAGAAGTTAAACATATACATAATAGATATATAGTAACATAATCCATATTTTATATACACATCTACAATTAAGTTATATACACATATGCCTGTGTATGTGTCTGTGTGTAAAGAGTTATTATTATTATTTTTTTTAATATATAGGGAGTAGGCAGTTGGTGAAAGGTAGTAAGTAATCATGAATCAGGACAATTAACTTGATGTTCACAAAGCAAAGTTTTTAGAGATATTTAGCAGAGTAGAATAACAAAGTACATATGGAGTAAGAAAGCTTAGACAACTGAAAGAAAGTCTGAAGGGTGCTTCTTCCTTCATAAATTATTTTTAATGGGCATAAAAAAATACTTTTGCAGTCATTATTTTTAATAGACCATATGCTTAATGGTCTCTCAATGATCATAAATGAGATAATTATAATGCTAATATGAATTCATAATGCACATTAATGGTAACATTTTTGGATCGCTGATCTTAATATAATTATAATATGATATAATCCAGCAGTCCCAAACCTTTTTGGCACCGGGGACCAGTTTTGTGGAAGACAATTTTTCCACAGATGGTGGCGGGTGAGGGGATGGTTTCAGGATGAAACTGCTCCACCTCAGATCATCAGGCATTAGATTCTAATAAGGAACACACAACCTAGATCCCTCGCATGTGCAGTTCACAATAGGGTTTGTGCTCTTATGAGAATGGAATGCCACAGGTGATCTGACAGGAGGTGGAACTCAGGCAGGAATGCTGGCAGGCCTGCTGCTCACCTCTTGCTGTGTGGCCTGGTCCATGGCTCTGGGAGTTGGGGACCCCTGATATAATCTATATAAAAACATTTTAAAGACAATACAGAGCTATGTACACGTAAGGGATAATACTGACAGTAGCAAAAGCAGCACTTCTAAATAGTGTAATTTCAACTCAGATTTCCATTTTACACTTTCATTCCATTAGTATTTGAAACATTAAAAATTACTCCCTTTCATATAAAAATTACATAATATCTGTAATTATTTACTAGAAACTCCTAGAAGAGTCATTTAAGGATGATTTCTCCTACAGCCCATTCAAGTAATATTGACTATAAAACCATTAAAAAGAAGTTATCCACCCTAAAATCAGAAATCTAAGAGCTAAATTATTACATAAACCTTACTATAAAAATGTACATTGCGGCCGAGGCGGGCAGATCACGAGGTCAGGAGATCGAGACCATCCTGGCTAACATGGTGAAACTCCGTCTCTACTAAAAAAAGTACAAAAAATTAGCTGGGCGTGGAGGCGGGCACCTGTAGTCCCAGCTACTTGGGAGGCTGAGGTAGGAGAATGGCGTGAACCCAGGAGGCGGAGCTTGCAGTGAGCAGAGACCGTGCACCACTGCACTCCAGCCTGTGCAGCACAGCGAGACTCCATCTCAAAAAAAAAAAGTTTACATTGCATTCAGAGCACATTAAACTATTTACCTGTCTTCTGGAGAGGAGTTCTTCTGATATGAATTAAGGTTTTCCCTTCTGTCATGACCAGAAGAAGGCTTTAAAAGAGGAAAAAAAGGAGAAAACATTCCAAAAATTATTTATGTTAAAAAACATAGACTGAAACACATGGCTTAGAAAGTTGGAAGTACTTTAGAAATTATATCAAAACATTTTTTAAATCATTAAAAATAATCCATGTAACCTAAACAATCTGTAAGATAAAACGAAATTTTCAGACCATCCCAGATGGGCCTGTCTGTGGCAGGCACCTGTTTTCATTATGGACCAAATACTTCTTTTTTTTTTTCTATTTCTTTTTATTTTTTATTTCTTTTTATTTTATTTTTTATTTCAATAGTTTTATGGGGAACAGGTGGCGTCTGGTTACACGGTTAAGTTCTTTAGTGGTGATTTCTGAGACTGTGCTGCACCCATCACATGAATGATGTACACTGTACCCCAATGTGTAACCTTTTATCCCTAACCGCCACCGCTACCCTCCCCGATCCTTTCCACGGAGTCCCTAAAATTAATTGTATCATTCTTACGCCTTTGCTGGACCAAATACTTCTTTCTAGCCAAAACAATTCAAAGTAGAAAAAGATAATTCTCAAATTTTCGATGACACCTAGTTTATATTTTACTTCTATGTAGTAAGTTGTAATTTTTATTATTATTATTATTTTTTGAGACAGGGTCTCGCTCTGTTGCCCAGGCTGGAGTGTAGTGGCACAATCACGGCTCACTGCAGACTCAATCACCCAGGCTCAAGTGATCTTCTTGCCTCAGCCACGATATTGTACTTACCTTCTATCTCCGTTGGCTTATGAAAACCACAACTTCAGTACCGGGTAAAATAGCGGGAAGAAACTGACTCTAACATGTTTATAAAAGTTCATTTTTGGCCGGGCGCAGTGGCTCATGCCTGCAATCCCAGCATTTCGGGAGGCCGAGGTGGGCGGATCATGAGGTCAAGAGATCGAGACCATCCTGGCTAACACGGTGAAATACCATCTCTACTAAAAAATACAAAAAAATTAGCCAGACGTGGTGGCGGGCACCTGTAGTCCCAGCTACTCAGAAGGTTGAGGCAGGAAAATGGCATGAATCCAGGAGGCAGAGCTTATAGTGAGCCGAGATTGCGCCACTGCACTCCAGTCTGGGCAACAGAGTGAGACAGCGAGACTCTGTCTCTCAAAAAAATAAAAATAAAATAAAAAATTTAAAAAAATTCGTTTTTGTTTTCAACAAACATCAATTGAGTGTCTGATATGTATTATACTGTGGTAGGTTCTAGGGAATCGAACATTACTTTAGGGTATAAGCACTATTCCAAATCTTTTGAAAAAAGATTTGTACCTCCTATCTCCTATCAATATACAAATAAGTAACTTCATGTAACATGAGATTGACATGAGACAGAGATGTGAACCATCCAGTTTGAGACTATATCCTAATTAAAAAATCCAAATACATTAAGGAACCAAAATGTTTACCTCTGTATGTAGGTAAAATTTTTTATATAACTGGTCAACATTCAAATACTGACAAGCCTGTTTTTAAGAATTAAAATAATTTTAATTAACCATATGGTAAAGAAGAATAGCATTTAACATACCTTAATCTTGAAATCTAAGATAAACTAAATCAAACAATGAGTAACTATTCTGCAAACTTACGTGCTTGCCTCCTTAATGCAGAAAGGATATATTTTAAAATAGAAAATTATTCTGAGTAGAAATAGAAATATAAGATCCAACTTCCTCTGATTTTATGACTATCTAATTAATAGCAGTTTGAGTCTAACATAATCACAAGTACAATGCAAAACAGTCTCATTAACTATTGAATTTTTTGAATAGTATCCACTACCTAATCTATATAGGTGAATAAGCATGTAATCAAATTGATGATTTAAAGTAACCATAGTTTAGCTGTTACTCTGCACTAAATTCAACCATTTTAAAATTCTGTGTCTAATATAAGAAAGTTTTAAAACTTATTTCACTTAGCAACACCGTGAAATAGAATTGTTAAATATATATGACATAGGTTTCCATAAAACTTCACATAAAGCTCTTAGGTCAAATAAACAGCATGAGATTCATTAAATTCAACAGTAACATAAAATACAGTATTTATACTGATCATTTATTACAAAACATAGTCCTTCCTGTGTAGACATTCTGAAGGTTACAATAGATAAGAAAGGCCAAGGAGCTTATGGTCTTGTAGGAGACAGGCTTATAAAAATTTCCATAATTAAACACATCAGATTATATATTCCCCAAAATGAGAGTGAGTAAGACAGAGAGACAGAGAGAGAGAGACAGAGAGAGAGGCAGAAGAAGAAGGTGGCGGGGGGTGGCGGGGGAGAGGAGAGGGGAGAAGACAGAGAACAATAAAACTGCATTACCTCCTTTTTCTTTTACAAGTCAAAAAAATTATTTTGATTACATTAAGGAGAAGGCCCCAATTCTGTGCTAATGATTTTTAACACATCTCCGCAACATCTGTTGTGAGCAAGAGGAAGAGACCAAAAATATTGAAGTTGTGAAGAAGAAGGATTTCATAAATATGATCAAGTAACAAATGACTGGCACACATACTAAGTGCTAAAAGGAGATCTTGAGTAGGAAACAATCACTGTAGCATAGAGTGCTAAGGGATGAAAGTGGGAAAACCAGGACTTGAATTTGGCTTTGGTAGATGAATAGGATTTCACCAAGTTAAAAATCACTTTTGGGTATGAATCAAATATTAAGAACTTGAATTTCCCATTTCTTTTATCACAGAGTTTAGATTGTAAGTCAGTGCAGTAGTTGAAAATACTATACAGTCAGAATTACCTTTAAAATTTTTATAAATTGTTCATGAAGCAAAACAAATATGATGACATCATGCAATAACTCATAGTCTCCAACAACGCAGAGAGAGCAGTATAAGGAGACAAGGGGAACAAGAAGCCTGAGTCCAGTGGCTTTCAGGATCCATTAGACTTTAAGAGAAAGAGGGAGGAGGGGCTGGAAGAGGTAGGGAGCTTGCTAAGGAAGCTCCAGTAAGGTTCAAGGCAAAAACAGGGGATTCTCAGTTGAAGCCTTATGAACCTAACAGGTGAGTCCTCAGAACATCAAAGGAAGAGCTGAGCTTCACCTAAAGAAAGAATGAGCATCAACCCAGCTAGTGGACACATTGTGGCTAACACAAAGGAGAGAAATGGAAGCAGACCAAAGAGAGCTGGCAGGGAGAACCAAGACACTAAGTGTCAAGGGCATGCTAAATGAAGTCACCCACTCACAGGCTGGGGGAGAAAATGCCACAGGAGACCCATCTGGGCCACAAGAGGGAAGCGTGGAGAAGCAGAGGCTAAGAGGAACCAAAAGAGGAGTCTGAGAAAGGCTAAACATTTCTCCCTTTGAGTAAAAGGCATTAGTGTAAAGATCTGAGTGCTCTTGTCTAACACGGCTCTGTCAAGAGCCAGTTCTGCACAAAGTCTCCTTTCTTTATGTCCCCAGCTCCTAACACAGAACCTGCCACCTACTAGGTCCTCAATAAATTAACTGTTTAAGTAACAATGGACCAATGAGTACAAGCCCCCAAAAGGCTGATTTCAGAACAATATACAAGGGTTACTGACAGATGGAACTACCTTAGGAAACTGTGAGCCCTGTGCCAAAAGAGATACGCAAGCAAAGGCTGGATGTCTACGTAGCAGGGAGGTGGGTGTCTTCTCACACTTGACAGAGGTTGGAAAAGATTGCAGCAGAGGCTGCCGTACTCTACAAGTCTATCAGTTCAGCTTAATAAGCACCTACTACAGGGCCTACTGTCAAGGAGCTTGCAATCTATTGCTTCTCATTAAAGAAGGAACTTTAGGTGTGCACAGCTGTAAGAGGAGAGGAAGGGAGGAGTGCCTACATTTAAAACCAAATAAAAATACAGTTCCCCCTTTACTGATTCCACGGCCCAAAAAGTGATGTCCTGGTTTTAAATCTATGCAACTGGAAAGAGAAGGAAGTTGAGTAGTTTGCTCTCCTGCCAAGTCCACTCACAGGCAGAACAGTTTTGAAAGCAGATGGAATTACTGGTCCCTATTACTGCCCTGACCTCACCTGCTACAATTCTCCCCTTCTGATACCTGCTCCACTCTAGAATCTTTGTCTTTGCTGTTCCTTTTGCCAGGCACACTCTTTCCCCCAGATAGCGGCATAGTTAACTCTCACATTTTCAAGTCTCTGCTCAAATGGCTATCTTTTCAATGGGTTCTACTCACTCCTCTATTAAAACTGCAGCCCCTCAACGTTGAATCCCCCTACCCTATTCTACTTCTTTTCTCCACAGGACAATTCTATTACTTAACATTCTAACATACTATATAACTTATCAAGTTTATAATTTGTCTCCTCCCTACAACAACTATAATGTAAACTCCACGAAAACAAGTATTTGTTTTATTCACTATTTTGTTCAAAGTTCTTAGAACAATCACTATAACATATAACGATCAATATAACATATAACACATATAACACTATTTTGTTCAAAGTTCTTAGAACAATCACTAAAACTCAATATGCATTTGTTAGATAAATGAACGCACACTGTCTAAAGTACAGCACAGAATAAAGAGACCATCTATTCATAAGAAATACACAAAAAGAGGCTCACATTGTAAGCAGATACGCAGAAATTTCCCTGCACTGTTTGTCACTTGTTTTTCTTTTACATGTGATCACTTACAACATATATGCAGGCCCTGATGCATGCATCCATGTGTACACACACACATGCACACATACACGTACACACACTCTCGTATGTTCTCTCAACTGCCCTCATGCGCACTAATACTTACACAGAGCTAAGTATCTGCATTGAAAATTGTTTAAGTTAGATGGATTTATTAGGTTGGTGCAAAAAGTAACTGTGGTTTTTAAAACTGCAAAAACTGCAATTGCTTTTGCATCAATCTAAGTGCCACTCTACTGTCTGGCTCTAATGTCCTAATTACATAAATGCATTTATATTTAAATAATAGGTAATTGACTATAAGTTTACATCCTCTGTTTTAAGTTTCAAACACTTACTTTTATCTGTGCCACACTACTTTTCATTTTCTGTTGCCAGTTGGTCCAATAAATCAAAGACTCCTCGAACTGGTCCAAAGAACAAGTACTCAATGCTCTGAATTCCTTGACAGTTTGCTTTTTCTGTCTGCAAACATCACCTACAAAATATACCAAGGAAAGCTTTGTTAACACTAATAAAGTGTGTAAAATGATGATTTTTTTTTCTACACAATGTACATTTGACCGCCTTATTTTTCTAAATCTATAAAACAAATATAATAACTAAATAATTTAAAAATCCTTAAGTAGTTACACATAATAATGTATACCTAACACATATAAGTAGAAAAAAAATCCATGAACAAGAGAGCAAATAGGTTTTATTCTAAGGACCAAGGGGGAACAAAAGTTAATTGAAAAAGAGATATCCTATAATTTTACTAAAAATGTTCTCACAGTGAGGGAGATATATACTTACATCATAAAATAGCAGTGTGGTATTATTTTTAAAAAAACTGAGGAAACAATGACGGAAGAGAAACTCTATAAAAACTGAGTATAAAAATCCAATGTTTCTATATAGACTAAGAATGAAATACCCAATATCCTTGCAATAATGATCATTAAGAAATAAATATAATCCACATAGAAATTTAAGGTGCTAAACTACAATAATTATGTCTCAATGTGATCCATTAATGGCACAAAGCTTCAGATATATGCACATAGGATAACTAAGTACTTGGCTCAGAATAAACCTAGTCATCAGCATTAAATCTAAAATTTTCAGATGTCTTTTAATATTCTAAGTAAATTTTAGTAATTTTGTGCAAGATGCTAAATTGATACTTATGTTCACAAAGAACTTGCATTCAAATATTTTATTGGAAGTACATCTCTAAATGGTTTATAGTATAAGGCAATGAAATCCCAAAAATAAAATAGAAAACAAAATAAAAGGATTAAAAGATACAGAGAATGCAGAGAAAGCAATGTGCTTAGTACCAAAATAACTGAATACAACTGGAAAAAAATTAATTTGAGTGTCAGAAGGGGTATAACAGATTATCTGGTCCAATTCTTTCTTTTAAAAGAGAACACTGAAAGTCAGATAAGCCATTTCAAATATAATTATAATAACTAAATTATAATACCAGTTAGATGTACAACTAGAAACCTACAATAAGGACACCCTGTTAAGTATTCCTTTTCACCAGCACACATATACAAATAGTCTTGATATTATAAAGTGAGACAGAGCTGCTATCATTTAATGCAGATGGGGATGTATACAAATTACTAATCAAGAAACGTTTCTATTACCATGGTTGGCATGGTGTCACGGTTAGTAAAGGCAAACTTATCAATCTATAAAATATAACTGCAATCTAAAGCACATCACTGCTTATGTACGAGGCCTATAGTTAAATAGACAAATGTGAGTAACTTCACATAATATGCTTATTAATAGGCTCTTTCTTCAATTAGTTGCAGTTGTTTAGAAAGCTCAACCTTGTTTTTGGCTGGCAAGTTGTACCCAAATCTTTTCTTTATGTGTCTTTTTAAAGCGTATCAGCAATTTGGGAGGTCAAGGCGGGTGGATCACGAGGCTAGGAGATCGACATCATCCTGGGTAACATGGTGAAACCCCATCTCTACTAAAAAAAAATACAAAAAATTAGCCAGGCTTAGTGGTGGGCGCCTGTAGTCCCAGCTACTCAGGAAGCTGAGGCAGGAGAATGGCACGAACCAAGGAGGCGGAGCTTACATTAAGCCGAGATTGCGCCACTGCACTCCAGCCTGGGTGACAGAGCAAGACTCCATCTCAAAAAAAAAAAAAAAAAACAACAACAACAACAAAAAAAGATTACTCTGGGTCCTAAATCCTAATGCCCACAGACTAGCCTATCTAGGACCTTATTATGCCCACAACTGTGACATTATTGTTTGAACTTAGTTTCAGAGTAACTTTTCCTACTGGAAAATCCAGAATAAGTCCAGAATAAGTTATGTAAAACACTTCATAAAATCAGACTCTGTGACAGTAGCAGAGAGGAGAGGCATGTACTTCTAACTTAAACTGTCTATTCTGATACCATGCAAGAGTTACTATCTTAATAAGCCTATGTTATGAAAAGTCAAATAAAAAACGTGCTTCAAAGGGGAAAGAGAGGTTCGAGACTAGAAAGTTTCATATCTAGAAAAATTACAGTATTTTCCCCTAAGAACTTAAATAATAAGGGTGTTTTGATTCCCACGGCCACACTGGGTAGTTTATGTGGCACTTCTGAACAAGTTTTTTAAAACCATAACTGAACTTCCATTTCTGAAATGGCTAGGAAGTTCCTACTGAACCCAATCCTTTCACCGATAACAACCATAAACTCCTGACAAAACATACAACATCCACCTGAAGGCACTGGAGAATGAACAAAAGCAGGCTCAGTCTAAAGGAGAGTAGATGCCCTGAGAAAGGAGTAATATGAGTGAGTTATCCCATTTAATATAGCTTTAGTCTGAGGGCAAGCTACAGTCTGTACCACGCAAGGGTGGCTAAAACTGATGAAAAGCAGAGTCTGAGACAACCACAGCTGCTGGAAACTGAGGGGGGACTCCAGGAGGGAAGAGAGTCAGTGGAGGGGAACCCCATATGCTGGGTATAAATTGTTCCCACATCTCTATCTCTGAACCAACACATGTACAATACAGATTCCTGCCAAGAACTGAACTAAGATTTGAACTGTTGCTAAAGAGACTAGAGTTTGCAATTTAAGTCCAACCAAGTTAACTCCCTAAAAAGTTACCACTCCTTAGAGGAATGTAAGGAAACCAGAATCTCTGTAACATAAAAATAACAATATTCAGGAGACAATTAAAAATAACATTTTAAAAATGTGGCCCAATCTTAAGGGGAAAGACAATCAAAACAGATCAATGCTGAGATGACCCAGATCCTGGAATTAGTATACAAGGTTTTTAAAGCATGGTTTTTAAAACATATGGAACGATGCAAAGAAAAATATGCCTGGGAAATTTCAGCCAAGAGAAACGATAAAATAGAACCAAACAAATTCTAAAACTGAAAAATATATGAAATAAAAAATTCACTGAATACGCTTAACAGAATGGTTAATAGTTAAAGCCAAAGATAAAGAGAAAAATCTTGAGAGCAGAAAAGAAAAAAAAAACATATTATATACAAGGAAATAACAATTCAAATTACTGCTGACTTCTCATCAGAAACTAAATAGACCATGTTCTCACTTATATGAAGCTAAAAACTTACTGGATCTCATGAAGATAAAGCAGACTGGTGGTTATCAGAGGCCGGAAAGGGGAGTGGGGTGTGGAGGATGAAGGAAATAAAAGGAGTATAAATGTTTTTATTACCACTGAACTGTACACTTAAACATGGTAAAGATGGTAAATTACATCTCTCTATATTTTTATATTTAAAAATTTGAAAAAGAAATGAGAGAGACTTGAAAATAGTGAAACAATTTTTAAAAGTGTTAAAAGATAAAAAACAGTTAACCTAGAATTCCAGAAAAAGCACTCTTTAAAGGAAGACAAAATGAACACATTTACTGATTAAACAAAAAACAACTAAGAGAAACTAAGAGAGTTTATTACCAGCAAACCTGCACTACAAAAAATGCTAAAATAAGTTCTTCAAGCTAAAGGGAAATGATACTAGATAGAAACTGTTTTTCAGAAAGAAATGAAGAACACTGTAAATGATACCTTTCTCAGGAAATACAAAATACTGTTTTATTTTAATTTATCTAAAATACCTAGGACTCTTTACAGCAAAAATTATGTCTTAAGGGGTTATAATATATGTAGCCAGAGTATATATATGTATAGTATATAGAATTAGCGACCAAAATGGATCTACACTATGCAATGTTTCTATATCTTTTGTGAGGTGATACAATATCGACTCTAAGTAGCACATGAAAAGTTAAGGATATATATATACTGTTTCCTAGAGTAATGACTAAAAACAAAATATAGCTTAAAAGCCTACAAATTAAAATAGAATTTTAAAAATATTTAAAACAGAGGCTACCCCCTCCCTCAACTGAAGATGAGATCCCTGTAGGGATAACCCTTATCTCAGCTGGATTTTAGGACCATTTGCCTCAACAAGATGACTCTGTTGAAACCAAATTGCATGATTCTTTCCAAAGGTCCTGTTTTTAATGGCTATAAAGGTTTAGAGAGCCATAAAACTCAAAACTTTACTCGACTTACATCTGCTCAAAGATATTGGTACTTTTTTCCCTACCTCTACTGGCACAACCATTTAACATTTCTAACATATCCTTCACTACCTTTAAACCCAGTGTTATTTATACATACACTTGTTCCCCAACAAATAATACTTGCAGCACTTCTGTTATTTGCCCAGCATCTTTCTAGGCATTGGACAGGCAGCAATGAACTACTCCAACAAAATCTCCTGTTCACATGAAGTTTACATTCTAGGTATAAGAAACAAATCTATAACGATAAGCAAAACACTAAGCCACTCAAGCAAGGTGACAGGCTGGGTTTTTTGCCTACCCATCAGTTTTAAATCACTACTTAACAGTGTAAAACTAGTTTGATATCACTATATTAAAAACAACCCAAATCAAGAAAAAATGCATGAGAGGAGAATTACTTGTACATATACTGGGGCCCACCGCTGACTTACTAAATCAGAAAATGGGCAAGTACAGGAGAAACCCATGCATACTTGATTTATGAAAGTATTCCCAAGGTAATTCCAAAATTCAACTTTTCCCCAAGTCTCCTCAGTTTTTCAATTCTACATAAGAAACAGGTTCTCAATTTGTTCTCAAACCATAAGCCACTTAGGCAGAATAGAGAGACCTCACATCCTACCTACTTTATAGTGAAGAACTTAGTCGTAGATCAATTGAAAAGGGACACAGAAATTCCAAATGAATTAATTCTTAACAATTCACAGGTAAGAAGTGTTTTTTAAACCTGAGAAATTATGGCCACAATTTATAATTACTTATACAATCTTACTCAATCCTCATAATTACCCTGCTCTGGTGATTTTTTTTTTAAGCCATGTTTTTCAGTGAAACAAATGAAGCACAGCAAATTCAAGCAATTTGTCCAAGCAAATTACACCTAGTAAATGGCAGAAGCTAAAATTCAAAGCCAGGTTTATCTGATGCCAAAGCCATATATCGTGTCCCAATGAAAACGCCAACACTAATGAATTGAAGCCAACATGGCAAATTATAAAATGTAAATAAGTACAGACTACTATCCAGAACATTATCCCAGCCTTAATTGATCCATTCATTCAAAGTTCCAGATACCAAAGACTGTGATTTAATATAACGAAGCACTACTTCTTTTCAAACATTCATAGTAATTTTAAGCATTCCTTTATTTAATTTAGCATACCTAGAATTCACTGTGACTAGGTATACTATGAGCAAAAAATAAAAATAAAAAATCATTTGACCCTATTGCACAAGATTTAGCATTTTCCTTTGCTATTCTCCTGGGGTATTAAACCCAGTTCCTCTTCCCAACTTACTTATACATTTCAAAACAAGCAATTTCTGTGCATTTTATTTCAGGTTACCATACATATTTAAATTTAATGAGTTTTCTTTCTGATCGATATCTTTCCCCTTTCAATCTTCATCAGCAAATACTTGATGGCAATAAAGTACAATCTGTTACATTTCCATGTCTCAAAATGTAAGTGTGAAAATGACAATATGGTAAAGTAGACTGCTATCATAGTTCTAACAAAAAATGAATACAGTATTGTCATTGTACAGATTTATACAGAATATGCCTGTTCAGAAATTCTGAGTTCAACATATGCATGCTAATACTTACACTAATTGGAAATTCCTGAAATGAGAGCAATTTATCTACAGTTTACAGCACTCTCTGCTCTTCTAAGCATCACTATGCGAATTTTATGGTGAATTATTAAATTTCTGTCCCCTTGTCACAAGAAAGCAACTCAACAAAACCATACCTGCTCTCCTGAAGAAAGAGGATATTTTCCAATAGGAGATACAGTACTCATGAAAGCACTATTAAAAAAATGACAGTTTTTCTCTCAGTTTCATCAAGCATTAGAAAGCAAAATATTTAATAGCATTTATAAGTACTTCAGACTGTTAACCAGAAAATGGTGAATTCTACAATTATCTCAAAAATTAAGAAAATGAGAAAATGTTCAACTAATGGCTGAAATGCACTGCTTTCCAGATGATTTCAGTAGCAAAACACTTCTACCATTGTCACTTTGGTGTCCTCAGTTCAAGTTAGAGGAACTTGCTGAAACATACTATCGTAAAATTGCTAAAGGAAGGGGGAATCAACAGTGAATTACCTTTAGTTGGCTCCTCCGGCTTCTAAATAGTAACAACAGGTTTGGTGAATTTCAAACATTTTAACAGAGTTCATATTTAAAACAAAAACAAATAATAAAAACACCTTAGTTGCCCAATGGGGAAAGTGGTAATATTACACAATACAAAATAAAAACTGTCTTAAAATTATTCTAAATGCCAAAATATAACGGGAGGGGAGATAATGGAATTCTCAGAAAATACCTCAACAAGAGCCAAGCCCCCAAGGAACAGATTTTCCTTCTCAGGGAACAAACAGGAATAACAGATTGGTTTTGCTCTTGAACAATATAAAACAAGATTACTATATACTTTCCATATCTGTACTGAAGGAAAACTTATTTGTTTAGAAAAACCGTTTCTTGCTATTTTTTTCCCTTCTTAAAAATACTTACATATTAGTGAAAAATTTGCCTCATGATATACCACATAAGGCCAAAAAGTTATAATTTGATGTCAGCATAGAATCACAATTTCAAGAAAATAAAAAAGTCAAAATACTCCTGTCTCTTTGTAGAAAAGTCACCAGGTACAGGTTGGCAATCCCTTATCGGCAGTTCTAAACTCCGTAAAGCTCTGAAAATACAAAGATTATCCTTAAGCATGTGGCAACTCACTTGACAGCAAAACTTAGCATATACTGACTTGATACTTAATGTCACTTGATACAGTACAGAAATATTAATATGCTTGATTAGAGGATGCTGCTCCAGACCCCAAAAGGGGGATTACTTAATATGTAGTATAGGTACTGCAGTTTTCTAAAAACTACAAGATACTGAAGTCAAAACACTTCTGGCTCCAAGAATTACAAATAAAGAGTTGCAGAGCTGCACTCCGTTTTGCTTCCTGGTCATTGCATACACCAGGTGTGCTCTCTGACTCATAACCATTTGAATGACTAGACTGCCGGGTTGTAGTACAGGGCTGGAAGTTGTGCAGACAGTTCTGGACATTGTTTTCTCTAAGAAATAAGTAATATAAAAGCATTTGACTGGTCTGCAACTCTGTGTGGAGAGTAGACAGCCCAAATTTTGAGACACTTTAAAACAGTAAGACACAGATGAGTGAAAAAAAAAAAAAGACATTTTAATGAACCCAATGATACCATTATTTATACTGAAATCTTCACATTATAAATTGGAGGTAGTATTACCCCCCCATTCATTTCCTATATCATGAAGCTAGTTCCATCTTAGGCTGTTTAAATAATCAAAGAGTTAAATAATACAATCATTTGGAAATACTATTAATTTTTTAAATTTTTTTAATGCATAGGAAGATTCCCCAATGTACTCCTTTTCAACAGAATGCAGGATCTATGAGAACAGGAATTTATCTATTTTTGTTAGTTTCAACATTCCAATCAGCTGTCTCTTGATTTACAGTACAGTACTGATTTCTATTTAAGTTGGTTTTAAAGAAAAATTCTACATGTTGAACTTTTTAATGATTCATTTAAAAATAAATTATGATATTTATGGGGCAAATTCCCTTCATCCTGTCCCCTATTTCTACTGTTTCATCCCTACACAGCTATTTTTTGATATGTTGATGTGTAAGTTCACACTTGATGCCGCTAATCTTTTTTTTTTTTTTGAGACAGAGTCTGACTGTCACCCAAGCTGGAGTGCAGTGGCATGATCTCAGCTCACTGCAGCCTCCACCACCCAGGTTCAAGTGATTCTCATGCCTCAGCTTCCTGAATAGCTAGGATTACAGGCGTGCACCACCATGCCCAGCTAATTTTTTGTATTTTTAGTAGAGACGGGATTTCCCCATGTTGGCCAGACTGGTCTCGAACTCCTGACCTCAAGTGATCCGCCCACTTGGGCATCCCAAAGTGCTGGGACTACTGGAGTGAGCCACCATGTCCAGTCTGATGTCTCTAATTCTTAACCTCTCCTACCCACTGTAATTTGGCTTTCCCTTCCCACTACTTCACAACACTTACCAATGTTACACAATAACTTCTTGTTGCTAAATCCAGGGGCGGCTTCCTTCTTTTATGGAACAATGCTCTAGCATTTGGCACCTAATCCCCTTCTTGAAGTTCTCACTTGTCAACTTACAGGGACACCACCTTCATTTGTCCACCCCTTTATTATTTATTATGCCTCAGAGTTTAATCTTTGCTTGTGAATTTACGTTTTGTTCATTGTTCATTGCTACAGTAGGGACAACCCAACACTAGAGGCTTTCAATACATATTTGTTAAATGAATGAATAGTCCTTATCTTTTCTTTCTCCATATTCTCTGTAGAAGATCATCTCCATCCCCATAGCTTCAATTAACATGTGAAAACAACTTTTTACTCCAGCCAATCTTCTCTGAAGTTCCAAATCATTATGTCCAATTGGCTACAGGAAACCTCTATGTGGATGTGTCAAAGGCCATTTGAACTAAGGAAATCCACACTGGAACTCATTATTTCCTTCTCCCCATCTCAAATCAGCAATTCTTCTAAGATATGACTTACAAAGCTTCCCAGGGGGCAATTTCCTTTTCCTTACTCCCCGTAAGTCACCAAATCCTATTGATTCTATCAAATCTGCCCATGTTTTCCCCTCATTCTGTCACTGTATATAGGAGGCTGGGGGAAGGTTCCATTTAGGCTAGGGCCATAATTCATATTTACATTCAGTGGCTGAGAAAAGCTGGGTGCAGTGGCATGTGCCTAGAGTCCCAGCCTGGGCAACATAGTGAGATCCCATCTCAAAAAAATAGTAAAAGAAGAAGAAAAAAGAAAAGTGCTTACAGAGAAAATGAGGAATTATGAAGCCAAGAGAAATAAAGTACAGTCATGGTCTTTACTAAAGGCAGTGCCTACGTATGGTGGGGAGATATATACATTACACATCAGACAAGGCATTGAGGACTCTGTCCTCGGGTAAAGAAGAAATGTCTAAGTGCTACAACAATGTTATAAACTAAGTTTTACTGGAAAAGAGGGTTTGGGACATACAGAAAGAAGCAGGTCTTGAAGTTGAGTCTTGAAGAACAAGTAGGAATTATCCATATAGAAAGGGGAAAAAGGTCATTCAGGAAATAAGATAAGCATGTGTAAAGACTCAGAGACAGAGAATTTGGGGATTCCAGGGTGTATATGAAAAACTGAACATGAATAAGAGGGAACATGAGAGACTCATTAAGCTAAACTATGAAAGCCTCTGTATGAGGACGCTGGATCCTCAAGGTTTTTGGTCACTGCTACATATCCAGAACCTAGGACAGTGTCTGCTACTTAATAAGTTCCAACTCTAAAATTAAATTTAAAAAATGGGGAGTGTAGATTTCTGCGATTACTCCTATTTCTTCCCACACAGAACTCCCTACAATGCCATTTTGTCAACTTGCTCATCAAGGAATACAACAGCAGCCTTGTCTCACCTATTAACTCCTACTTCTTGGAAATACTAAGATTTCCAAGTCTTAGTGCATCAAGACAGCACTATCAGATGCCACTCCCTATTAGTCTTCACTCCATGTTAACCTGTGGAGTAAGCAGCTTGAAAACACTTCCTCGCTGAGTGAGATGAAAAAAATACTAGTTCCTTTGCAGGAACTGCAAAAGGAAATCTATCCCTGAAGGTGCAGTTCTCTCAACTTACAAAATCAACCCTAATTACTGAATATGCCATATGCCTTCATCATACATTCAAACCACTCTCTCCTGCCCCAAATCTGTTCCTCAGCTTGCCTAATTAAGTACATGGGTGAATACATTCTGCCAATTTTCATGGCACAGCTTTGAAAGTCACCTGATTATTTAATTAGAGAGCCACTTAGTAAACCACATTCTGGTTTAAAGAAAACTTGGAGGCGTTGGCCTCCATAGAGAAACTGAGCCCCTAGACATGTAAGCACTGCATTCTACTACAAAGGCTCCTGTAGCCAGGTCTAAAATAAAGCTACACTGACAAACTATTTCAGGGATTCCCAGGGTAACTTTTCAGGTGGAAGTGCTGAACTCTGTCTAGCTCCAACCATTTATAAGTTAGGCTGAAAGACAGGTTAAACATGAGTCGCCACTGAGTTCATCCTTCCCACTAGCTAACCCATTCTACAGGAGTTTATATGTCCCAAGGCCAAGGCAGCATACCCGGTTTTTGGTATCTGTTCACACTAGGAAAGACTTATTAACTGGACTATATATAGTAAAGGCTTGCTTTAATCCATGCTTAAAGTTTGCACTTTGTTATAGGCATTCAAATGTCTCTTCCAATGTGCACTTGGGAAATGTATATACTGAGAAAAAGCATAAGTCTGGGAGTTTGCCAAAACTAGTATGCTCTTTGGCTTTACAGTTCCACCACCCTCCCATGCTCAGATAAACAGAAAAGTGGGGAAATTCAACAAGGGAGCCTTCAAAGTTATAAGTCGGATCAGATGTATTACTAATAGCCACTTCTTTCTTGGACTAGCTCCAGGCACCATGAACAAACTATGACCAAGTTAGGGATATGATAGGTAGTACAAAATTCCATCTAAATACAGGTGGACAATAAACTGAAATTATTATTCAAGTTAAGGCATGGCCATTTGAAATACAAAATGTGTCACCGTGCTGTCTTCTGGGTGGTCTCAGGTACAAGCCACTGTAGGTCATTCAACAATGTTCAATCATGGGGAAGGAGAGTTAACTTCTTTTCTTTTTCTTCTTCTTTTTCTTGAGACAGAGGCTCACTTTATCACCCAAGCTGGAGTGCAGTGGAGTGATCTCGGCTCACCGCAACCTCCGCCTCCAGGTTCAAGTGATTCTCCTGTCTCAGCCACCCGAGTAGCTGGGGCTACAAATGCACAGCACCACACCCTGCTACATTTTTTTTGTATTTTTAGTAGAGACAGGGTTTCACCATGTTGGCCAGGCTGGTCTCGAACTGCTGATCTCAAGTGATCCGCCTGCCGTGGCCTCCCAAAGTGCTGGGAATGCAGGCATGAGCCATCGCGCCCCACTAGAAGAATTAACTTCTAAAAATTCAACAGCTGGGAAAGCTAATAGAGCTAAGAAAGCTCGCTTAGAAAAATCAGGTAGTCTAGGAAGTGTCAGAACTCCAAAAAGTGATTGGAGGTAATCTATCCAAAGCAGGGAAGGATGTGGTGGCATAATAATAAATACTGGCTGGCCATGGATCAAGTACTTTGGAGCAAGGAGGGCAACAAACCTGATTCTGAGGACAGGGGGAGGATGAACCATAGCATGCCCTTAAAAGATGGGCTAGAGCAGAAGTTTTCAAACTAACTGGCATGAGAATTATTCGAATGCTTTGGCGCAAAAAAAACAAACAAAAAAAAAAAAAAAAAAAACACTGTTGGGCCTGCATTTCCACGTTTCTGATTCAACAGAACTGGGTGAAGCCCAGTAATTTACATTGCTAATAAGCTTCAAAGAGATGTTGCTGATTCAGGAGACCACATTTTTGGAACCACTAGACCAGGGTATTAGATCAAAGTTCTTGGCCTTTAACCTATAACCAAGACAGTCTCAGAGCCCCAGTCAATTGAGTTGGGTAAGACTCCATAAAAGTGGCATGGACACTTAAAACTAGAAGGGCACTGGCCGAGCGCAGCGGCTCACCCTGTAATCCCAGCACTTTGGGAGGCCGAGGTGGGTGGATCACGAGGTCAGGAGATAGACACCACCCTGGCTAACATGGTGAAACCCCGTCTCTACTAAAAATAAAAAAAATTAGCAGGGCGTGGTGGCTGGCGCCTGTAGTCCCAGCTACTCGGGAGGCTGAGGCAGGAGAATGGCGTGAACTCGAAAGGCGGAGTTTGCAGCGAGCCAAGATCCGCCACTGCACTCCAGCCTGGGCGACAGAGTGAGACTCCGTCTCAAAAAAAAAAAAAAAAAAACCTGGAAGGACACTTAAAGGTGGAAAGGCAACACTCAGACCCAGAGGGCAAGAACTGAGGTACAGACAGAACTCATCAACTGTATCATAGTAGCAATTTACAATAATACAAAGCTAACACTGTATATCAGGCACTGTGCTCAGTGCCTCATCTGCATTATTTTCTTTATACTCAAAAAAAGACAACACAGTGAGGCAGGTATTGTATTATTACCTACATGTTTTCAGATGATGAAGCTGACAATAGAGACTTTAAGTAACTTGCTCCAAGTGACAGACCTAGTAATAGCTAAATAAAACTGAAGTCTTTGGTCTACTAGTCCATCACCCAGGACCAACAAAAGTAGCTTTCCTCAACCTACTGATAAGGCCTGTAACAAGGCTTCTCCTCTCCTGGTCAAAACCACACTTTTAATGTCAATTTTAAATCTGCCCTTGCATAGTAGGATAATCTGTGTTAACTCCTGAATTCACAAGCAATCCTACAACAAGATAAGTCTAAATACGGATGAGGTAGGTTAACTGATCTGCTGAGGACCAAATTTGTTTGTTTATCTGCTATTTCGGGTCTCTGCACATCCAAAAATGCAAAGGAAACTCTTACCTAATTCTTGCATCTAGAATAGCCTTTCTCCAAATCCTGCCTTCTCCAATTACCTCAAAAGAATTGTTAGGATTAAGTGGAAATAGGTATGGTAGTTTTTGCAGTTAAACTCAGTGAAATTAACGATTATATTTCCGTTCTATAATGCTGTGTTATAGAACCCAAAGCTCCTTAGAGAGGTGGAGTCTGGACACCCAAGTTTAGCAGTTATTACCTCATTGGAGATAGTTCAAGTTATGGAAGGATCAAGAATGACAGGTGAAGAGGACACAAGAGAAGCGAAGCGTCTTCAAAACTAAACTCTAGAAACTATCAGTATTTACAGGGCAAATAAATGAAAAAGAAACCGCTAATGAAATTTAAAACAAATAGCCAAAGGGATATAACGCCGGAAAGAGGCATAAGAGTGCAAGTACTTCAACTAACTTTTAATCAACTAGAGCTCATTAATCCCACTCCCCAGGCACTGGGAAAGGGGCTTTGGCAAGCCCAATGGACTCCAGAGGCTCTAAGTATAAAACACACTGCACACGAAACAACAGAGCACCAGCGTTGGTGCAGGACTTCAGACAGCTGCAGGAACCTCACAAGGAAGGTCAGCCGGTCCGCTCAGGCAGTCAGTCAGTTCACCGCAGCCCATTCGCTCCCCATCCGCTTGGACTCCTCGGACCCAGCCACTCTCACACCCCTCTCCCGGGCCCAAGCGTGGCGGGGAGACCCACACACACTCCAATGCCGCTCACAGCCGTATCAGTGAGCCCGCACCCACTCCTCAGGGTCTTTCACTTCCCACCCGACCCGGCAACCCGCCACCCCCGCTCCACTTCGGTGCCTACGGGGACTCCGCGGAGTTCGATAATTACCTAAAGCTGCACCGCGCCGCCATTACACCGGATGTACGTCACTTCCTCTTCCCGAGCACCGACAGTAGGAACAAGGCAGATACTGAAATACATAAAAACTTGACGCTCAATTGGCTTGACGCGTTATCCTTTTAATTTATTTCAGATACCATATCATAATGCCAGAGTCAAAGCAGTCGATCCAGGCACACTGTCTTCTTATCAAAATGGCGACTAAAAAGAAGTTGGCATGAACTACAAAGTCCGAAATCCAGCACCTGTGCTGACGGAAATGACGAAAGCATAATTGTAGTTTAGCGGTGAAATGGCGCGGTGTACGATGGGAATTGTAGTTCATACAGATGCGCGCCAGCGAGTTAACATCCACGCTGCTGACTGGCAGCCAGCAGTGTTTAGGGTCTAGGCAAATTTACTTTAATCTAAAACTATTTCACTGCATTTTGGGAAATTTTTTTTTTTAGTAGTCAGTTGTCACTTTCCTTGAAAATCTTAAGTGAGAGATTTTTTTGAGACTTTTTTAAATAAGAGTTTGACCAAGAGTGAAGTGCCTAATAAATTCCAAGACATCCAAGCCAAGAGAATGGGAGAATATTAGATCATAAATAGAGTGAAATAATGAGGAAAAAATAATTCTGTAGAGACTATGTTGCCTGTCTTTTAAGTTAAGGTACCAACTGGTATGACCTGAGAATAAGGGGATTGCCTGGCTGAGTAGGAAGTAGCAGTTTCTACAGCATGCAGAACTAGGGCATCAAACAAATTGTTTCTTTAAACTTCACTTTTCACTAGTAACAAAACGTAAAAGTTCAACTACTTGCTATTTTGGAAACTCTCTTTCTAAAACAAGAATATCTTTATGTTATCAAATCTTTCATAAACCGGGCCTGATTTCTCCACACACTTCTCTATTACAGTTTTAGGGTGCTGTGCTTCCACTCCTTTCTGGAGGCAAAGTGTGAGAATTAAGAATAAAAACACTGCAGTTGGACTACTTACGTTTGAATCTTGAGTCCTTTGATTATTTATGGATGATTGGGGCAAGTAACTTCACATTCTGTGGCCGTTCCCTGATCTGTTAAATGGAAATACTAGTAGTACCCATTCATGCAGTAGTTGTAAGAATTGAATTAGTTGATTCACAAGATACGTTTAAGATAATTGCTAGTATACAATAGTGTTATCTATTTTATTTCATATTTAAGATATTTGGCCATTGTTGATGGTGCACTTTGGTGTACCAATACAGGGCACAGGAGATGGATCTGGAGATGAACATTTGTATTTATATATTTAAAAACCCACAATACTATCTGTGATGGTTAATTCTGAATGTCAACTTGATTGGATTGAAGGATGCAAAGTATTGATCCTGGGTGTGTCTGTGAGGGTGTTGCCAAACTGTTGACAACTGTTTGTTGTCAAACAGTTGAGTCAGTGGACTGGGGAAGACAGACCCACCCTCAATCTGGTGGGAACAATCTAATCAGGTACCAGCGAATATAAAGCGGGCAGAAAAATGTGAAAAGGCGAGACTGGCCTAGCCTCCCAGCCTATATCTTTCTCCCGTGCTGGATGCTTCCTTCCCTCAAACATTGGACTCTAAATTACTCAGTTGTGAGACTCAGACTGGCTCTCCTTGCTCCTCAGGCTTGCAGACAGCCTATTGTGGGACCTTGTGATTGTGTAAGTTAATACTTAATAAACTCCCCTTTATGTGTGTGTGTGTGTGTGTGTGTGTATGGATATATATTTATATTAGGATATATATGTAATAGGATATTTATATACATATATATGTTTATATATATCCTGTTCTGTCCCTCTAGGGAGCCCTGATGAATATATGACCTCTGCAATTATTGACAGAAATAGGAAAGTTAGGGTTGAGCAGAGGAGAACTAGATGGGGCTGGAAAAGAGTGGACTTGTCAGTTGGGTCCTTCAGGAAGCAGACACTGAGAAACAGTTATGAATAAACAAGGTGAAAGGAAAAGGGAGGAAATAGTATGGGGCAGGGGTAGCTCCAGAACAAAGATGAAGAGGCCTACAATGGGATGAAACAGCTAGGCCCTTGTACCACAGTTTTGTTCAGTCACTGGCTAGAGCCACCCCAAGAAGAGCGTGGCCTCAACTAAAAATCCGAGGTGGACATGAAGATGTCAACAGTTGAAGGCTGCCACCTAACCACACTGCTTGCAGCTAGGCTACAAACAAGTCCTTTCCTGAAGAGGTATCTGAGCAGCATATCTCTATGCCTGTCACCGTCCACCTGTTACACTATGTGGACCCAGTCTCCATACACATTTCAGGAACATCTTTTCCAGGGTTCTAGCGCACATTCCTTCCTTAAAAAAAAAAAAAATCTTAGAAGTGGGAAGTTAGTGAGACAAACTACACTCCCCATCTTTGGGTCCTGAGGCCACACTGAATCCATTGCCTCTCTTCTCCACTATTCATTCTAAATTTCCCTTACTGTCAGCTACTACTCTACTGCTCTCAGTGGTCATACTGGTGGTGTAAACATCCTAATTCCTGGGAAGTCTGAGCGCCTGGTAGTGATCTTCTTTTCAGGCAGGTGCTGCTGCATTTTTTCACTGATGATTACTATAAGGTAAGGGATTACCAAGAGATGCTCAAGTGGATCACGTAAGTACCACATATATTCTTACCTGCTCCCATTGTGTAACAGCAAGCCTATCTCCTCCTGCTGTTTGGATTTAGCTACCTCTGACAAAGCATTGATTCCTTTCTTGCCTACTAGCCCCTGAACTCTAGAAATCTCATGTTCCCAGGCACTTGCTGAGCTTAGTTCAATTCAGTGGGACACTGTGTCCCTAGCAAGAATATACCACATTTGGGGATTAGGACCACCAATTCCACAGAGCTCAGAGTTGTAGGAATGAGAAATACTATGTCCCACAGCAGGTCATTGGGAAAAATGGTAAGTTGGATTATATTCCTGTTTTCATCCCTTGTTTCCTGGACCCAAGTATTGTTCTTACTAGGGACTCTGCATCCTGAGAGACAGTACCTCATTCTTGCAGAATATTGTCTTCTAGCTGGTACTTCAACTGAACCTTCAGCAGGCCATTCCAGTGCTCTGTTAGGCCACCAGCTTCTGGGCATGCAGCATGTGATACATCCAGTGGAACCCATGGTCACAGACTTGCACCACCTTTGCTATGAAGTAAGTACTACTTGGATGCTATATTGTATTATATTCCATACCTGTGGATCAAGCATGGTGGAAGTCCACAGATACTGGTGCTGGATGAGTCTTGGTGAGTATAAAATGCGAATGCATTCCCAAAATAAATATTCCCATAAAATTGAACTGCTAGAATGGAAAGATCTCAATGCAGTCTACTTACCACCAAGTGTTTTCTTGATCTCCTAAAGATTCAGTGTCAAATCAAGGATCAGTTTCACAGGTTAAGCTTTCAGATAAGGCAGTAAGTAGGTAGATCAGCTGTGGTAAGTGGGGATATATGCTGATGGACCTGTGCATATATTCCATTTTTGCCACCCTGGCCATTTTGTTCATGTGCCGATTGTACCAGCACCGAGGTGGCCACTAATAAAGACAGGCTGACGTCAACTAACTGAGTAATTTTTCTACTTGCTTTTAGTGCTTACTCCTTAGATTATACTTTCTTGTGGACATTGATGTGTGATAAAAATATCTTCACACTTTTTGCCCACACCAATATGTATATCCACGTTCCTTTAAGATCCTCAGGACTCATTATTTGCGATCTTCTAAACTCATTCTTTTCAGGCCTCTGACCAGCCAGCCAGGATGTTTGTCATTTCCTGTAAGTATATTTATATTCTAACCCCAGGCTACTTCTCCTTCTAAAGAAAGTAGATGACAAGGTGCACCATCCAAAGCTTTGCCCACTAGAAAGACTGTTTCTCTCCACTGTCTTCAAGGCTATTCTTTAATGAGATTGTAATATAAGCTGCTGCCCAATTTCAGCTTTCATCCACATACGTGGGCAACACATTCATAAAGTAAGCTCAGCCATTTTTTTTCTTTCTTCAGCTTATTGATCAAGACCACAGCTCTGCTCCATATGGTCACCAGTATGAGCTGAGGGAGAAGTATTGATGCAACTCTAATGGTGATGTCAGAGTGTATGCTATCTGCTCCTATAGATTGATTGTGGTCTTCTTTGTTCTTCATCCCAAATGTAATTCTTTTATCTTATGATGGATTACAGTTGAGCTTCCCAGAACTTATAACATGGTGTGTCCAACAAGTCACATTTTTTTTTTTTTTTTTTGAGATGGAGTCTTGCTCTGTTGCCCAGACTGGAGTCAAGGTACATTTTGTTTTGTGTCACTTAGTGTCCCACAATAAGCATTTCCTCTTTACCAGTAGCATTATAAGGGCCATTTTTCAAAAGACTTGCAGCCTTCATCTAGATCCTCTGACACCCGAACTGTAATTTTCCCACTGAGATTTCTATAAAGTCCATACTGCATCTTTTTCCACCACTGACACCTCTGACATCATAGGTTCTGCCAGATCGTATAGTCCAGTGTCAAAGCTATTTTCACTACAGCTCAGTCCTGCTGTAGAACTCTTTCCTGTGCCAGGTTGCAAAATTGGCAGCTTTTTATGTCACCTGGTTTATGGATGAGAAAAATATTTCTAGGTGTAGAGTATGTGCCTTACAGAACCCAAAGCAGTCTCCTAGGCATTGTGCTTTTTCCTTCTTCATGTGGGATGTAAGATGCTGCAGTTTGTCTTTTATTTTAGAAGGGATATCGTAGCACTCCTCCGAACAATGGGCCCTTAATGTCTTTAATAAAGAACCAGGTCCCTCCGTGATTCTTCCAAGGTTTCATTTCTCACTCTCTGGAGCACAAACCTTAAACATGCTAATAACCTCTTGCTAAACCTGTTTTATCAGCATGATGTCATTGATATAATGAATCAATGTAATATTCTACAGGATTTCCAAACGATTCCTATCTCTGGACTGCAAGTGTGAGTAGGATAGTTAATATAGTCCAGGGGAAAAGTTTCAATGTATATTGATATTTTATTTCTTCTGGATATGAACTATTTATTTCATAGGACATGAGCTATTTTAAATTGTCTTGCTTGATCAGGATAGAAAAGAATGAATTTTCCAAACCAATAGCTGCATACCATATACCTGGAGGCATATTATCCTGCTTTATCAATGATACTGTGCTTGGCATGTCAATTGCAACTGGGGCTGCTACTTTGTTAGACTTTTGGTAGTCTACAATCAGTCTTCTGTTATAGTTCATCTAGTTTTCACAAAGGCCAGACTGTTGAATTAAATGGAGATATGATGGAAACTATCAACCCTGCATCTTTTTTATTTTTATGAGTATCATTAATCTGCACCATTTTCTAGGCACATTATATTGCTTTAGATGTCTCTTGGACAAGAGAGGCAGTTTTAAAGGCTTCTTTTTAGCCTTCCTCACTATGATAGTTCTTACTCCATAGGCCAAGAACAATACATGGAAGTTGTTCCAACTGTGAAATATGTCAATCTCAATTATACACTTTAAGGTGGGGTAAATGTCCACGGGATTGGTTTGTGAACCCAGTGGACTCATTGTGAGCAGACTCTGAATAGACTCATGGACATGACTCATGGTCTCCGTATGATTCCATTCCAAAAGGAGAGTCATGATATTGCTTCAGATCTTTAGGTATCAGTGTGAATTCTGATCCTGTGTGCAATAGTTCCCAGGAAGTATGGGTACTCCCTTTCCCAGTGTACAGTCATTCAAGTAAGTGAAAATGGATCTCTTTGGGGAAGGACTAGGGGAATCATTACATGTCATACTTGACATGGTATCACAAGATATTTCTTCCTGAGACCCAGACAAGTCTCGATAGCTTCACAACTGGCACAGATCCAGGAAGTGGGCACGAGAATGTGACTTTTTATTGGTGTGACCACCCTCAGCCTCCTGTTCATCCATTCTTTCCTTTAATTGCATGTATCAAGCAGCATCCTCATTGGAAGCCCATGTATTTTGCTCCTAGTGACACTGTGTTTTATTAACCATCTTCACAATTCTCTCTTAGCTGCTGCTCTGACATTGTTGGTCACAATGATAATTGTGACCCACCCCACCCCCAGCATTGAGGATTAAGTTTTACTTCAACCTCTCTTGCTCTTGGGCCCCATGATCCTCATTGTTACTAAGGAGTCAAGTTCTATGACAGCCTCTCCTATGACAGCCTCTCCTACAGTCAGCACTGACCTGTAGAGAAGAGCCAGAACTGGATGTCTTGGTGATGTTGGTGCCCCACTTACTAGCAAATTCCTGATGACCTTGGGGAATGATGTGTCCTCATGGCCTCCTGTGGAAAATAATTTTTTCTGGTAGGCTTTCTGATCTCACATCCATTCCAGCATGTCCGCTTTCCTAGGCCTCTTACTGCCTTCCTCCATTATCTGCTATGACAATTTAGGCATTTCAGTTTTCCTCAGCATGGACCATCACTTTCTCCAGGTGTCTAGAGGTACCCTAGCAGCAAATTTGCTCTACCTCCTCAGATCTTTTCTGGGGAGTTTAATCGTATATCCCAAGAGAATGCCCCAATGTCAATAAATTCTTATTGATCTGGTATTATGTTCCAGTACTGTCTACCAGTGAAGTATTTTAGCAGTTGGGCTACTGTATTGTGCCAGGGACTAATTATGCCCCATATGCCACCTGCAGTGGGCTCTTGTTTGTCATTCAGACAATGAGGGGTCCAGTGTCAAAGTCTCAACTTACCACTTGTTTTTTTGAATCATTCCTGGAATCACTGTATCAATTAGATCCTCTAAGAAGCAGACAGTGACATAGAAACAGGAGTGTAAAAGGTGTATTAAAGAGTAATACCTGTGAAAGGAAAAGACAGGAAGCAAAATTGAGCAGAAAAACTTAGCAGATCATGATGAAAAGCTGACAGGGCTTTGAAAGCCCAACAGAGAGGTCCAGAGCAAGGATCGCCTGTTAGAAGAGTCTTACATTAGGTGAAATTTTAGGCCATTTAATATAGTTTGGATGTTTGTCCCCTCCAAATGTCAGGTTTAAATGTGGCCCGACTTCCCCCACCAATGTTGGAGGGGGGCCTGATGGGAGGTGTTTGGGTTATGGCAGCAGATCCCAAATGAATGCCTTAGTGCCCTCTGCACAGAAATGAGTGAGTTCTTGCTCTATTAGTTCACGTGACAGCTGGCTGTTTAAAAAAAAAAAAAAAAAAAGTGCCCCTTCTGCTCTCTTTTGCTCTGTCTCTTGCCATGTAACCCACCTACTCTCCCTTTGCTTTCTGCCATGAGGAAAAGCTTCCTGAGGCCTCACAAGAAGTCAAGAAGATGCTGGTCCCCTGCGTATACAGCCTGCAGAACTGTGAACCAAATAAATTTCTTTTCTTTATAAATTATCCAGTTTCAGGTATTCCTTCATAGTGATACAAAACAGACTAACACATCATTATACCACATTCTTGCTTGGTCCTTGGCTGGGGTGACCCCAAGAAGAGTATGACCTGGCCACTGAGGCAGATCTGAAGGAGTTAACAGCTGGAGGCCCCAAGTCTGAACATCGGAAGGGTGCATTTCCATGTCTGCCACAATAGGTATTAGCATAGGGAGATGCTAGAAGTAATTCGATTTGTTTGGTATACTCCATGTTTTTAAACTAGCTCAACACTAATATAAGAGTTGCATGGGAAGAACTGTCAAATCGGAAGAGATACTCAGCTTCCCTTAGTTCAGTTAATATAAACATTTCAGAGATTTTAGATTTTAAGGAAAGACTCCAGAGAGTTATCACTGCCCTCACTGTTCATATTAAGTTCTCAGTTTATAGGAAGCATTGATTAAACACTTAGGAAATAGCTAATGGAACATTTTATTCCCTCTCATTCTGATAGTATTGGTATTATAATAAATTGATCACAGCTATTCAGCCTCATTCTCAAGTAAATTTCTGTTTCCCTCTGAAGCTTACCTAAAAAACCCTAGTTTAGGCAACAGGTTAGACTTTGTTTCTCCAAAGAATATAATCTCAGAGCCCCGCAGAAAAGACTGTGCTAGGTACTCTGAACTATGGGTATTTCAAAGAATAGTCTTGAGTATAATCTTCCAAGATAAGATTGCTTAGAAAACTTTCAGGCTGTACTAGTGGACAAAGTCAGGATTTCCAGAACCCCTTTCTGTTCAGAAACAGTTATGCTTTATCAAATCCAACTGCTTGATCCAAGGCCCAGTGGAACAAGAATTAATTACAGCATACTTACACTAATGAGGGAAATTTTAATGTGGTTTATTCAGAATATTTTTTGTATTAATTTTATGTTCTATTTTTTAATAGATACATAACAGGTTCTTTTTCTTCTGAAGCTATCTTAAATTCTCAATTTAGTAGACTCTTCCTTTGGGGTTTGATTTTCACTGACATATAGGAATTGAGAAAACTATTTTTACAAGTCTCTTTACTTTTTCATAGGAATATAATTTTTGTGTAGGATAAATAAGAATATGTCTTCATTTTTACCAGGGTATAATTAGACAAATCAATTTTGCAGTAAGATTATATTTAAAGTGTTATATTTGAAAATAATTCTCATTTAAGTATATGTGAACAAGAGTTGACTTTATATGTGGAGACCAGCTCATAAATGACACCAGCTGTTGTCATTACTGGGAAGGTCAATAAGCTGAATAATGACCATTTCTTTGGAGACTGGGGCACCCAGGGACATTGAATTCATCAAAGAACTCTCACTAATCCCTTTTCCTGTAAAGTTCAGATGCTACTTTGGAGAGGAGGTGGGAAAGGATGGACTGGGCACGCTAGTGTACTGACCTGAGCATCAGTTAGGGTTTTTGTTGTTGTTGTTCAGCGAGGAGGGCAGTACTTACCCTCAAGGGAGTGTTTGGAAATATATAAGGTTACCCTCAAGGGAGTGTTTGGAAATGTTAAGGTTGCCCTCATGCCAGGAGAGGCAGCTGCTGGCATTTTGTAGGGGAAGGATGTGGGGTAAGGGGGAAAGTAGGGGTGCTAAATGTCTGTGCAGCTCTAGGAAGAAATGTCCCACCCAATATGCCCCTTGGGTTATCATAAGGAATATGGAAAGGTGCTATTAAATCTTACAGTCCATTGGGTTTAGGGAAATGGCTTAACAGATTTCTTTTCCTCCGCTTTGCACAACCCAGTGGGTGGAGCTCTGAACGAAGATAAGATTTGTTTCAACAAAATAAACAATTACTTTTGTGTCCCAGATTCAATTTGTAATGTGACTGGTTCTGTTAGTTACAGATATATTTAAAAGCACAATTAATCCAAATGCAAAATAGTTATATCCATATTTTTTTAAAGCTGGGAGTATGGATTCCTAGAGGGAACAAAACATACTCTTTAATTGGTTTTTTTTTTAAGATATGTTTTTTTTGCAGGGCACCTAGATTTCAGAGGATGACATTAGTCACACTGAAAAGCCAAAGCTTTGACTCACTGATTTGTCACTTAATTCATATCATATGTTGAATGCTTTAATGAGTCCCCAGTGCTTATGCAACCCACATGTAATAACTTAAAAGTGCACTTGGAACTATTTCTGACAGTTTCTACAAAAACACTTTAATTGGGGTGGCCAACAGCTTTTAACTGCCATAGGGGATGTTTTGATATGAGAGGTGGGTGGGAACAAAAACAACAACAAGAAAACCACTAAAGAGGGTTCTCTTGCCCCTCCCCTAGGCCACCCCCCACCTGTGTTTTCCTTCCTGATGCTATTTCCAGAAAAACAGTCCTTCTCAGACCAATGTTAATATCTCCAGAAAGTAAATAGTGCCTTCTTCTGTAAGGGAAAGCAGAAACAGGAGAAAACAGTTTACAGGAGAGAGAAGGTAGAAATGAAGACGAAAATAGATTTAAGGGTAGATAAGAGCAAAATAGAGCAAGAAAGCAATGGAAAAAAGAAAGTGGAGAACGAAAACAAATGAAATGGTAAGAAGAATTGAATTTCTGAGTCACAATCCAACAGGAATGATCAGTATGATCTTGTGGTGCAAGCAAGAAGACAGGAATCTTTGTTTAGTACCTTAGAGTTGATTGTGGTGTATACTGTGTTCTAGACTCCCGTGCTAGACCACCTGGGCCCCTGGGAAGCAAAGGCAACACACTAGGCCTGGCTGTAAATGTTGGTCTCTGTGAGGGAAGCCAAGGGTACCAATCCCTAGTAGAACATGGTGGCTATAACATGGTGTTCAAAGCCAGGTTATCTAAGTTTAAATTTGTCAACTGTTTTAGTTATTGGTTGCTGCACAACACATTAAAACAACATTTATTATCTCACAGCTCCTGTAGGGCAGAAATCCAGGTATAGCTTAGCTGGGTCCTCTGGCCTGCCCTTGGTCTCTCACAAGTCTGCAGTTAAGGTGTGGGCCAGGGCTTTAGTCACCTCAATGTTCAACTGGGAGGGGATTGCATCTGCTGTGGTCTGTATGTTTGTGTCATCACAAAATTCACATGATGGTGTCTTAACCTCAAAGGCGATGGTATTAGGAGGTGGGGTCTTTTGAGAGGTGATTAGGTCTTGAGGGCCAAGCCCTTGAGAATGGAATTAGTGCCCCTATAAAAGAAGCCCAAGGCAGCTTGTTTGCCTCTTCCACCATGTGAGGATGCAGCAAGAAGGTGCCCTCTATGAGGAACAGACACTCACAAGCCACCAAATCAGCTGGTGCCTTGATTTTATACTCCCCAGCTTCCAGAACTGTGCAAAGCACATGTTATTGCTTATAAACCACCCAGTTTATGAACTTTTTTTTATCAGCCCAAACTAAGATCGCTTTCAAGTTCACTCATGTGGTTGTTGGCAGGGCTCAGGTTCTTGCCAGCTGTTGCCCAGGGACATTGGCTCCATGCCAGCTGCTCACAACGTAGCAGCTGACTTCCATCAGGGTGAACAAGTGAGAAAGGGCATAGCCTAATCTTGAAAGTGACATCCCATTATTTTTACCATATTACATTTGTTAGAATCAAGTCAACAGGGTCAGCCAATGTTCAGGGGTAGGGAATGACCCAAGGGCGTGAATATAGTCACCCTTCTATAGTTACTGGTTCTGTATCTGTGGATTCAACCAACTGCAGATAAAAAATATTCTTAAAACAAAATAACAATGCAACAATAAAAAATAATGCAGGTGGGCATAATGACTCATGCCTATAATCCCAGCACTGTGGGAGGCCAAGGCAAGTGGATCCCTTGAGGCCACCCTCTCACCCCCTGGATACTATGAACCATATCACAGCGGGGTGTACGCCCCCTGAGATATGGGGAGTAATATCACCCTCTCCCCCCCTTGATATTATAAACCATATCACAGGGAAGTGTACCCCACCCCCCGCGATATGGGGAGGAATATCACCTTCTTCCCTCACTGGATATTACAAACCATATCACAGGAGGGTCTACACACCCCATGATATGGGGAGTAATATCACCCTCTACCCCGCTGTATATTCCGAACCATATCACAGGGGGGTGTACACCCCCCCGTGATATATGGAGTAATATCACCCTCTCCCACCCAGGATATTATGAACCATATAACGGGGAGTGTACACCCCGCCGTAATATGATGAGTAATATCACCCTCTTCCCCACCAGATATTACAAATCATATCACAGGGGGGGTGGACACACAGGATATTTACTCTTTGGGGAGTAATATTATCTCCCTTCATGGATATTACAAACAATATCACAAGGGGATATACACCTTCTGCGATATTGAAAGTAATATCATCCTCTCCCTCCCTGTATAATAAAAACAATATAACAGTGGGTGTGTACATCCTCTCTGATATTGGGAGTAATAACATCCTCTCCCCCATTGGATATTAGGAACAATGTCACACAGGGTTTGTACAATCCCTGCGATTTTGGGAGTAACATGCTCTTTCCGCCTGGAGATTAGGAACAGTATCACATGGGGGGTGTACACCCCTGTGATACTGTGAGCAATATCATCCTCTCCCGCACTGGATATTAGAAACAATATCACATGAGAGGTGTACATTTCCTGCGATATTGGGAGTAATATCATCCTTTTGCCTCCTTAATATTTGGAACAATATTACGTAGGGGGTGTACACCTGTTGTGGTATTGGAAGTAATATCATCCTCTCTCCCCCCATGAAATTAGGAACAATATCACAGTGGGGGTGAATACCCCCCGCGATATTAGGAGTAATATCATCCTCTCCCACCCTGGATATTAGGAATAATATCCCAGGGATGTTGTACACCCCTTGCTATATTGGGAGTAATATCAGCTTCCCCCTCGTCGGATTTTTGAAACAATATCACAGAATGAGTGTACACCCGCTGCGGTATTGGGGGTGATGTCATCCTCTCCCCCATTGGATATTAGGGAAAATATTATAAGGGGGGTGTATACCCCATGCAATATTAAAGGTAATATTATCTTCTCCCCACGTAGATATTGAAAACAGTATTATAGGGGAGGTGTACACCCACCGTGATATTGGGAGTGATGTTATCTTCTCTCTCCCTGGATATTAGGAACAATATCATAAAAAGGGTGGACACTTACTGCGATATTGGGAATAATATCATCTCCCCTCTTTGATATTAGGAACAATATCACAGGGGAGGTGTTCACCCCCTGCAATTTTGGGTGTAGTATCCTAATCTCCCCCCTCGATATGGAAAACAATATCACAGAAGGGGTGTAGACCCCCTGTGATATTGAGAGTAGTATCATCCTCTTCTCTCTGGATGTTAGAAACAATATCACAGGGAATGTGTCCACCCCCTGAGATTTTGGAAGTAATATTATCCACCCCGCTGGTTGTTAGGAACAATGTCACATGAAAGGTGAATACCCCCTGTGATAACGGGAATTATATTGTTCTCTCACCCCCTAAATATTATGAATAATATCACAGAAATGCTGTACACTTCCTGCAATATTGAGAGTAATATCATCCTCTTTCCCATGGATGTTAGGTAAAATATCACATAGGTAGTGTACAGCACCTGAGATATTGGGAGTAATATCATCCTCTTTTCCCCTGGATATTAGAAACAGTATCACATGGGAGGCATATACCCACTGTGATATTGAATGTAATATCCTCTACCCACGTGGGTATTAGAAGTAATATATCAGGGGGTTGGACACCCCCTGAGATATTGGGAATAATATAATACTCCCCACCCCCACCTGATATTAGGAACAATATCACAGGGCGGGTGTACACTTCCTGCAGTATTGGGAATAATATCATCCTCTCCCTTCCAGGATATTACGAACAATATCACAAAAGGGGTGTGCACCCCATGCGATATTGGGTGTAATATCATCCTCCCCTCCCTTGGATATTACGAATCAGATCACAGAAAGGTGTACACACTCCGCAATATGAGCGGTATGGGGAGTAATGTCACCCCCACTCCTTCTGCATATTATGAACCAGATAACAGTGGGGTGTACACTTTCCGCGATATGAAAGGTAATATCACCTACTCCCCCACTGCATATTAGGAATAATGTAACAGCAAAGGTGTACATCCCTGTGATATTGGGAGTGATATCCCCTTCCCCACTGAATATTAAGAGCAATATCATAGGGGGATTTATACCCTCTGTGATATTGCAAGTAATATCATACTCTCCTTTCCTGAATATTAGGAACAATATCACAGAGGAGGTGTACACTCCCTGCGATATTGGAAGTAATATCATCCTCTCCCTCCTGGATATTAGGAACAATATACGGGGAGTGCGTATACCCCCTGAGATATCTGGAGTAATATCCTCTCTTCTCCTGGATGTTAAAAACAATATTAAAGGGGGGGCAAACACTCCCTCGGATATTGGGAGTAATATTATCATCTCCTTCCGTGGAAATTAGAGTCAATGTCACAGGGGAGGTGTACACCCCAGCGATACAGGGAGTAATATCATCCTCTCCCTTTTGGATATTAGGACAATATCACAGGGGAGGTGTAGACATTACCTCCTGGAATATTGGGAGTAAGGGAGTAAGGTCTTTCTCTCCTCCCCCCCGCCTTGATATTAAGAACAATATCACAAGGGGGAGGGGGTACACCCTTTGTGACACTGGGATTTATACCATCTTCTCCTCCCTTAAATATTAGAAACAATATCACAGAGGGGAGTATACACCTTCTGTGATACTACTCTTAATGTCTTTCTTTTGGATGTTAGGAACAATATCACAGGGAATGTGTACACCCTCTCGAATATTGGGAGTAATGTCTTTCTCTCCCTGCCTGCATGCTATTGAAACAGTATCACAGGGTGGATGGTACCTCCTCTGTGATATTGGCAGTAATATCATCTTCTCCCCGCCTGGATATAAGAAACAACATTACAGGTGGTGTTTAAACAGCCTGTGATATTGGGAGTAATGTCTTCCTCTTTCTGCTGTACATTAGGAAAAATATCACAGGTGGTGGTGTACACCCCCTGAGATATTTGGGGTAATATCATTCTCTACCTACCAGGATATTAAAAACAGTATCACAGGGAAAGTGTACACCCCCTGTGAATTATGGAGTAATATTATCCTTTACCCCACCTGGATATTAGGAACAATATCACAGGGAAGTTGTACATCCTTGTGATATTGGAAGTAATATTACTCTCTCCTGCTCTTGGATATTAGGAAAAATATCAAAGGGAAGGTGTACACCCCTTGCGATATTGGGATCGATATTATCCTCTCTCCAGATGTATATTAGGACCAGTATCACAGGGGAGCTGTAGACCTCCTGCGACATTGGAAGTAATATCATCCTTTCCACCCCTATATATTAAAAACAATGTTATCAAGTGGGCATACACCATCTTCACTATGGGGAGTAATATCATCCTCTCCACTCTGGATATTAGAAACAATATCATGAAGGGCGTGTACACCCCTAACATATTTGGAGTAATATCATCCTCTCCCAACCTGAATAGTAGAAACAATATCGCAAGGGCGGTGTACACTCCCTGCAATATTAGGAGTAACATCATCCTCTTCCCCCTTTGGTAATAGAAAAATTATCACAGGTGGGGTGTACAGGAGTGTACATCTTCTTAGGAGTAATATTATCTTCTCTTTCCTGGGATATTAGGAACAATATCACAATGGGGGTGTCTACCCAGTGACATATTGGGAGTAATATCTTCTCTCAACCTGGATATTAGGAACAGTATTACAGGAGGGGTATAAACCCCCTGTGATATTTGGAGTAATATTCTCTCTGCACCTGAATATCAGAAACAATATCACAGTGGTTGTACACCCCCTGCAATATTGAGAGTAATATCATCCTCTCCGACCCTGAATATTAAAAAAAAATCACAGGGGGTTTTGCACCCTCTGCCATATTGGGAGTAATATCACTCTCTCCACGTTTGAATATTAAGAAAAATATTAGAGAACGGTGTATACCCCCTGTGATGCTGGGAGTAATGTCACTCTATCCCCTACTGGAAGTTAAGAACAATATCATGGAAGGGATATACACCCCTTGAAATATTGGGAGTCATATCATCCTCTTTCTAAATATTAAAAAACAATGTGAGGGGGTGTACACCCTCTTTGATATTCGGAGTAATATCATCCTCTTCCACCCTGGACATTAGGGACTATATCACAGGCGGGGTGTACACCCCCTGCGATATGGGGAGTAATATCATCCTCTCACCCCTGAATATTGGGAATGATATCACAATGGGGGTGTACATCCTCTGCAATATTGGGAGTAATATCATTCTCTGCTTTCCTGGATATTAGGAACAATATAACGAAGGTGTGCACACTCCCTGCAATATTGAGAGTAATATCGTCCTCTTTGTCCCTGAATATTAGGAAAAGCATAACATGGGGGGTGTAAACCCCTGCGATATTGGGAGTAATATCATCCTCTCCCTCCCTTGATGTTAGAAACAATACCATTGGGCGGGTGAACACCCCCTGCAATATTGGGAGTAATATCATCCTCTTTCCCTTAAATATTAGGAACAATATCACAAGGTGGTGTACAAGGTAGTACAAGGCAGTGCGATATTAAGAATTATATCAGCCAGGCCGGGCGCGGTGGCTCACGCCAGTAATCCCAGCACTTTGGGAGGCCGAGACGGGTGAATCACGAGGTCAGGAGATCGAGACCATCCTGGCTAACACGGTGAAACCCCGTCTCTACCAAAAAAAAAAAAAAAATACAAAAATTAGCTGGGCGCGGTGGCGGGCGCGGCACCTGTAGTCCCAGCTACACGGGAGGCTGAGGCAGGAGAATGGCGGGAACCTGGGAGGCCGAGCTTGCAGTGACTGGTGATCTCGCCACTGCACTCCAGCCTGGGCGACAGAGCGAGACTCCATCTCAAAAAAAAAAAAAAAAGAATTATATCAGCCAAATACCATTTGACCCAGCCATCCCATTACTGGGTATATACCCAAAGGATTATAAATTATGCTGCTATAAAGACACATGCACACGTATGTTTATTGCCGCACTATTCACAATACCAAAGACTTGGAACCAACCCAAATGTCCATCAATGACAGATTGGATTAAGAAAATGTGGCACATATACACCATGGAATACCATGCAGCCATAAAAAAGGATGAGTTCATGTCCTTTGTAGGGACATGGATGAAGCCGGAAACTATTATTCTCAGCAAATTATCGCAAGAACAGAAAACCGAACACCACATGTCCTCACTCATGGGTGGGAATTGAACAATGAGAAAACTTGGACACAGGAAGCGGAACATCACATACCAGGGCCTAATATGCGGAGGGGGGAGGGGAGAGGGATAGCATTAGGAGATATACCTAATGTAAATGACGAGTTAATGGGTACAGCGCACCAACATGGCACATGTATACATATGTAACAAACCTGCACGTTGTGCACATGTACCCTAGAACTTAAAGTATAATAAAAAAGAAAAAAAAAGAATTATATCAGCCTCTCTCGGTTTGAATATTAGGAACAATATCACAGGATAGATGTACATATCTGTGATATTGGCAGTAATATCATCCTCTCCACCCTCCAGATATTAGGAACAATATCACAGGATTGGTGTATGCCTTCTGCGGTATTGGGAGTAATATCAGCCTGACTCGTTTGGATATTAGGAAAAATATCACGGGTGGGCAGGGGCATGTACACCTCCTGTGAGTTTGGAAGTAATATCCTCTTCCCACCTGGACATTGGAAACAGTATCACAGAAAAGGTCTAAATCCCCTGTGATATTGGGAGTAATATCATCCTCTCCCTCATGGATATTCAGAACAATATTACAGGAGGGGCGTACACCCCCTGAGATATTGGAAGTAATATTATTCTCTCCCTTCCTGGATTTAGGAACAATATCACAGGTGGGGTGAACCATCCCTGTGATATTGGGAGTAATGTCATCGTGTCTCCCCCTGGATATTAGGAACAGTATCACAGTGGGGGTGTCCATCCCCTGTGATATTGGATGTAACAAAATTATTTCCCCCCCTGTATATTAGGAACAACATCTCAGAAAGGTGTACACTGCCTGTGATGTTGGGAGTGATATCATTTTATCCACCCTGGATATTACGAACAATGTCACAGAAGGAGGTGTACACCTCCTGTGATATAGGGAGTAATATCATTCTCTGATTCCCTGGATATTAGGAACTACATCACTGGGGAGTTTACATCCTCTGCAATATTGGGAGTAATATTATTCTCTCCTCCTTGGACATTAGAAACAATATCACAGTGGGGGTGTACACCCCCTGCATATTGGGAGTAATATCACGCTCCCCTCCCCTGGTTACTAGTAACAATATCACGGGGGGCGGGTGTATACCCCCGGCGATATTGGATGTAATATTATACTCTTCCCCTGTAGATATTAGGAACCACATCACAGTGTGGGTGTACACTTCATGCGATATTGGGAGTAATATTCTCTTCCCCCATTGATATTAGGAACAATATCACAAGATGGATGTACAATCCCTGTGATATTGGGAGTAATATCATCCTCTCCACCCCGATATATTAGGACAATATCACATGGTGGGTGTACAACCCCTGCGATATTGGGAGTAGTATAATTCTCTCCACTCCTGGATGTTAGGAACAATATCAAAGGGGGGCTGTACAGCCCCTGTGATATTTTGAATAATATAATTTTCTTCCCCCATGGATATTAGGAACAATATCACCAGAAGGTGTACACCTCCTGCGATATTGGGAGTTATATCATCATCTTCTTCCTGGATATTAGGAATAACATCACAGGGAGGGTGTACAGGACAGGCGTATTGGGAGTAATATCATCCTCTCTTCCCATAGATATTAGAAGCTGTATCACTGGGGTGGGGGGTGTGGGCAGTGTACATCGCCTGCGATGTTGAGCGTAATATCATCCTCTTCCCCACTGGATATTAGGAACAATATCCCAGGGAAAATGTAAAACCCCTTCAATATTGGGAGTAATATCATTCTCTGCCCCCTGAATATTAGGAACAATGTCGCAAAAAGGAGTACATTTACTGCGATATTGGGAGTAATGACATCCTCTCACCCCCTGAATATTAGGAACAATATCACAGAGGGGGTGTACGCACCTTGCGATTTTGGAAGTAATATTATTTAACCCCCACCCCGTGATAAGGACAATATCACAGGATAGTTGTACACACCCTGCCATTGTGGGAGTAATATCATCTTCTACCCTTTTGGATATCAGGAACAATATCACAGCGGGGTTGTACACTTTCTGCAATAGAGGGAGCAATGTCATTCTCTCTCCACTTTGATATTAGGAACAATATCACGGAGGGTGTACACCCCTTGCGATATTAAGATTAATGTGATCCTCTTTTTATCTTGATATGAGTAAAATCATCACAGGGAGGGTATACACCCATGCTATATTGGGAGTAATATTATTCTCTTTCCACCTGGATATTAGGAACAGTACCACAGAGGGTTGTACACCTATTACAACATTGGGAGTAATATCATTTTCTTTCCCCTTAAATATTAGAAACAATATAACAGTGGAGGGGTGTACACACCCTGAGATATTGGAAGTAATATCACACTCTTCTTCCCTGGATATTTTGAAAAATATCACGAGGGGAGTGTATGCGCTCTGTGACATAGGAAGTAATATCATCCCCTCTCTCCCTGGATATTAGAAACAATACCACAGGGGAAGTGTGCACTGAGGGGACATTGGAAGTAATATCATTCTCTCCCTCCCTGGATATTAGGAACAAAATCACAGAAACAGTGTACACTCCCTGTGATCTTGGAATTAATATTATTCTCTCTCCCCTTAAATATTAGAAACAATACCACAGTGGGAGTGTACACTTTCTGCGATATTGACAGTAATATCATCGTCTCTTCCCCTGGATATTGGGAACAATATCACGAGGAAGGTGTACACCCACTGGGATACTGAAAGTAATATTATTATCTCCTCTCAAAAATATTAGTACAATATCACAGAAGGGGTGTACACCAGCTATGATATTGGGAGTAATATCCTCTCCTCTTGTGGATATTAGGAAAAATATCACAAGGGGGTATACGCTTCCTGCGATATGAGTAACGTTATCCTCTCACCCCCTGGATATTTGGAACAATATCACAAGGAGGGGTATATATCCCTGCAATATAGGGAGTAACATCATCCACTCCCCCACTGGATATTAGGAACAATATAACAGAAGAGGTGTACACCACCTGCAATATTGGGAGTGATGTCATCCTCTCCCCCATGGATATTAGGAACCATATCACTGGGGAATGTACACCCCCTGTGATACTTTGAGTAATATAATTCTCTCCCACCCTAAATATTTGGAACAATATTACAAGGGGGGTGTACAACCCCTGCTATATTAGGAGTAATATTGTCCCCCCCCTAAGATATTAGGAACAATATCAAAGAGAGAGTGTACACCCTCTGTGATATTGGGTGTAATATCACACACTGTGATATTAGGAGGGTAATATCTCCCCAGAATATTACGAATGATGGTGTACAAACACACTGGGATATTAGTAGACTAATATCTCCTCAGGATATTACAAATAATATTCCAGGTTGTGCAAACATGGTGAACACCTACTGTGATATTAGGAGAGTAATATCTCCCCAGGATATTACGACTAACATCCCAGGGTGTACAAAAAAGATGTAATCGCACTGTCACATTAGGAGAGTAATATCTCCCCAAAATATTATGAATAATATCCCAGAGTGTACACACATGGTGTACACCCTCTGTGAGAGAGTAATATCTCTGCAGGATATTATGAATAATATCCCAGGTTGTACACAAATGTTATACACCCACTGTGGTATTAGGAAAGTAATATCTCCCTAGGATATTACAAATAATATCCAGGGTGTATGCACATGATATACACCCAATGTAATATTAGGAGAATAATATCTTCCCCTGATATTACAAATGATATCCCAGGGTTCACACACATGGTGTACACGTACTGTGATATTAGGAGACTAATATCTACTCTGGATATTACTAATAATAACCCAGGGTGTATCCATATGGTGTATACCCACTGTAATATTAGCAATAATATATCCCCAAGATATTATTAAGAATAATATCCCAGGGTGTACACCAGCTGTGGTATTAGGAGTAATATCCTCCGAGAATATTATGAATAATAAATTTGGGTGTACACGCACTGTGATATTAGGAGTAATATCTCCCCAAGATATTACAAATAATATCACATGGTGTAAACCCATTGCGACATTAGAAGTAACATCCCCCTATAATAATACTAATAATATGACAGAATGTACACACATGGTGTACACCCACTGTCACATTAGAACTAACATCCCCCTAGAATATTACGATTAATATCACAGGGTGTACACACATAGCATACACTTATTGTGATATTAGGAGTAACATCCCCCTAAAATACTATGAATGACATCACTGTGACATTAGGTGTAACATCCCCTTAAAATATTATGAATAATATCACAGGTGGTACACACATCATGCAATCCATTGTGAAATTAGCAGTAACACTTCCATATGATATTACAAATAATATCATTGGTGGTTTACACACATCGGGTACACCCCCCCCCCCGTGACATTAGAAGTAACATCACTTAAGGATATTACAAATCATATCACGCACCCCCTGTGACATTAGAAATAACATCCCCCTAGGATGTTATGAATAATATGACAGAGGGTATACACACATGGTGTACACCCTCTGTGATATTAGGAGTAACAACCCCATAGAATATTACAAATAATAGCACTGGTGGTTTACACACATAGGGTACACACCCTGTGACATTAGAAGTAATGTCTCCCTAGGATATTATGAAGACTATTGCAGGGGGTGTTCACACATGGTGGACATCCCCTGTGACATTAAGAATAACATCCCCCTAGGATAGTACGAATAATATCACAGGGGGTGTACACCTTGTGTGTACGTTAGGAGTAACATCCCTCAAGAATATTATGAATAATATCACAGGGCATGTACACATATGGTGTACGGCTCCTGTGATATTCAGAGTAACATCTCACTAGAATATGTCGAATAATATGATGGGTGGTGTACACAGACGGTGTTCACACCCTGTGACATTAGAAGTAGCATCCACCTAAAATATTACAAATAATATCACAGTGTATCGCACACCATATGTGTACACCCCTGTGACTTCAGGAGGAACATCTCCCAAGCATGTTACAAATAATATTGCAGGGTGTGTACACACATGGTAACAACCACTGTGACATTACGAGTAACATCCCTTTAAAATATTAGGAATAATGTTATAGGTGGTGTACACACATGTTGTACATCCAAAGTTACATTAAGATTAGCATCCCTATAGGATATTACAAATAATGTCACAGGGCTTGTACACACAAGGAGTAACATCCCTTTAAAACATTAGGAATGATATAACAGGTGGGGTACACACATGTTGTACACCCAAAGTTACATTAAGATTAACATCCCCATAGGACATTACAAATAATATAACAGGGCTTGTACACCATTTGTATTACAAATAATATCACATCGTGTACACCTTCTGTGACATGAGGAGTAACATCTTTTTAGGATATTATGAATAATATCACCATTTGTATGCAAGCCCTGTGACAATTCCCCTAGGATATTAGGTTTAATATCACCCCCTGTGGTGTACACACACATTGTGTACAACCCCTGTTTCATAAGAGTAACATCCATCAATATATTAGGGATAATACCACCCTAGCATATTATGGATAATATCACAGGGGTTGTACACGCATGGTATACAACCCCTGTGACATTAAAGGTAAAATCCCCAGAGGTTATTACAAATAATATAACACATTACGTCAGGAAAAACATTCCCCTAGGATGTTATAAATAATATTACAAGGTGTGTACACACACGGTGTATGCCCACTGTGACATTAGGTGTAACATCCCCTTAGGATATTACAAATATTATCAAAAGAGGTGTACACATATGGTGCCACTCCCTGTGACATTAAAAGTAATATCCCACTAGGATATTACAAATAATATCCCAGGGGGTGTACACACACGGTGTACTCCCCCTGTGACATTAAGAGTAACAACTCCCTAGGATATTATGAATAATATCACATGGTGTACACCCCCATGACATTAGGAGAAACATCTCCTTAAGATATTTTCAATATTATCACAGGAGGTGTACATACATGATGTATACTCCCTGTGAAATTAAAAGTAACATCCCAGCACTTTGGGAGGCCGAGACGGGCGGATCACGAGACCATCCTGGCTAACACGATGAAACCCTGTCTCTACTAAAAAATACAAAAAACTAGCCGGGCGAGGTGGCGGGTCCCTGTAGTCCCAGCTACACGGGAGGCTGAGGCAGGAGAATGGCGTAAACCTGGGAGGCGGAGCTTGCAGTGAATGGAGATCCGGCCACTGCACTCCAGCCTGGGCAACAGAGTGAGACTCCATCTCAAAAAAAAAAAAAAAGTAACATCCCACTAGGATATTACAAATAATATCACAGGGGATATACTTACATTGTGTACTCCCTCTGTGACGTTAGAAGTAACATTCCCCTAAGATATTACGAATAATATCACAGGGTGTGCATCCCCTCTGACATTAGGAGTAACATCCCTCTAGGATAGTAGGAAGAATATGACAGGGTGTACACCCATTGTGACATTAGGAATAAAATCCCTTTAAAATATTACAAATAATATCACAGGGTGTACACCTTCTGTGACATTAGGAGTAACATCCCTCTAGGATATTAGGAGTAATATCACATGGTGTCCACTCCCTGTGACATTAGTAGTAACATCACCCTATAATATTATGAATGTTATTACAGGGTGTACAGCACCTGTGACATTATGAGTGACATTCCCCTGGTATATTATGAAAAATATCACAGTGTGTACACCCCCGTGACATTAAAAGTAACATTCACCTATTTATTATGAATAACATCTCAGAGTGTACACCCTCTGTGACATTCAGAGTAACATCCCCCTAAGGTATTACGAATCATATCACATCGTGTCTACCTTTGTGACATGAGGAGTAATATCTTTTTAGGATATTATGAATACTATCACAAGTTGTACACACCCTGTGACATTAGGAGTAATATCCCCATAAGATATTATGGATAATACTACAGGGAGTTCAACCCCGTGACATTAGGAGTAACATCCCAGTATGATGCTATGAATAATGGAATAATATAACAGGGTTTACACCCATTGTGACATTAGTAGTAACATTCCCCTAAGATATTACAAATAATATCACAGGGTATATACCCCTGGTGACATTAGGAGTAACATCCCCTTAAGATATTACCATAAATATCACAAGATATACATCCACTGTGACATTAGGAGTAACATCCCCCTAGGATATTATGAATAATATCACAGGGTGTGCACCCACAGTGATATTAGGAGTGATATCTTCCTAAACTATTACAAATAATATCATAGGTTGTACACCAACTGTGATATTAGGAGTAATATCTCCCTTGGATATTATTGTCTACACCCACTATGATGTTAGTCATAATATCTCCCAAAAGTATTATAAAAAAATCACAGGGTGTACACCCACTAGGATATTAGAAGTAATTACTACTTAGAATATTAGGAATAATATCACAGTGGCTGTATACACAAATGGTATGATATTACTGTCAATATGCTTGAAGTGCACTCCCCATGATATTGTTCTAATATTTGGGGGAGGGAATAATGTACTCCCCAAGATCACAGGAGGTGTACAACCCCTGTGACATTGTATCATATCAGGTGGGAGAGGATGATATTACTCAAAATATCACAGTGTGTACCCAGTGACATTATTCATATCTTGGGGAATGTTACTTTTAATGTCGCATTGGCATTATAACCTGTGATGTTATTCTTTATATTCACAAGGTGATGTTGCACCTAATGTCACGGGGTATTGGCCCGCACCCTGTGGGTATTAGTGTAATTTTCTAGGGGGATGCACACCCTGTAATATCATTGTAATATCCTAGGGGGATGTTAGTCCTAATGTCACAGTTGGTGTACACCCTCTGATATTAGTTGTAATATATTAGAAGAATGTTACTCTAATTTCAAGAGGGTGAACACCTTGCGTACTAATGTTCTGCATTGGATGTTACTCTAATGTCACAGGGTATACTAATGATATTACTGGTAATATCTTAGGGGGATGTTACTCTAACATCCTGTGGGGTTACCCTGTGGTATTCAACAACTATCCTAGGGTGATAATGTAATGCAGGGTTGTACTTCAAATGGGTGTACACAAATGGTATACAGCCACTGTGATATTAGAAGTTACATCTTCCTAAAATATTATGAATAATATTGGTGTACACACACTGTGATATTTGAAGTAATATCTCCTTAGAATATTACAAATAATATCACAGAATGTACACCCCCTTTGACATTACAAGTAACAAACTTTTAGAAAATCACAAGGTGTACGCCCCCTGTGACATTATAAGTGATATCACCCAAAGATATCACAAATGATATCACAGTTGGTATACACCCTCTGTGACATTAGGAGTAACATCCACGTAGAATATCAAATAATATTACAAGGTGTTCACCCTCTTTGAAATTAGGAGTAACATTCCTCTAATATATTACAAATAATATCAGAGGGTGTACACCAACTGTGACATTAGGACTAACATCCCCCTAGGATATTACAAATGATATTACAGGGTGTACATCCCCCTAGAAAATTACAATTAATACCACAGGGTGTACACACCCTGTGACATTAGGTGTAACATCACCTTAGAATATAAAGAATAACATCACAGGTTATACATCACCTGTGACATTAAAAGTAACATTCTCCTAAGATATTATGAATAATGTCACAGGGTGTACACACACTGTGATATTTTGAGTAATATCATCCTCTCCCCACCTGGATATTAGATACAATGTCACAGGGGTTGTACACCTTCTGTGATCTTGGAAGTAATATTATTCCCTCTCCCTCTAAATATTAGGAACAATATCATGGGGGAGTGTACATCTTCTGCGATATTGACAGTAATATCATCATCTCTTCCCCTGGGTATTAGGAACAATATTACAAGGAAGGTGTACATGCACTAGGATACTGGAAGTACTATTATCCTCTCCTCTTGAAGACCTTAGGAACAATATCCTGAAAGATTGTTGCACCAACTGCCTGCAATATTGGGGTGTATCATCACCTCTCCTTTGTGGATATTAGAAATTAATATCATAAGGGAGGTGTACACCCCTGCGATGTGGAATGTGTATCCTCTCACCCTCTGGATGGCTGGAACAATATCACAAGGGGGTGTATATCTCCGTGTGCAGGGTAGCATCATCCACTCCCCTCCTAGATAGTAGGAACAATATCACAGAAGGGGTACCACCTGCAATATTGAGAGTAATGTCATTCTCTCCTCATTGGATATTAATTACAATATCATTGGGGAAGGTACACCCCCTGAGATATCTTGAGTAATACAATTCTCTCTCCCCCTACATATTAGAAACAATATTACAAGTGGGGTGTACAACCCCTGTGATATTAGGAGCAATATCATTTTCTTCCCCCATGTATATTAGGAATAATATCAAAGAAAGAATGTACACCCTCTGCAATACTGGGTGTAATGTGATATTAGGAGGGTAATATCTCCCCAGAATATTACGAATATTTCTCAGGATGTACACACATGGTGTAAACCCACTGTGATATTAGGAGAGTAATGTTTTCCCAGAATATTTTGAATAATATTCCAGGTTGTACACACATAGTGTATGCTCACTTTGATATTAGGAGAGTAATATTTTCCCAAGATATTATGAATAATATCCCAGGATGTACAAACAAGGTGTAAAAGCACTGTGATATTAGGAGAGATGAATATCTCCTTAAAATATTACAAATAATATCCCAGGGTTACACAGATGGTATACACCCTCTGTGATACCAGGAGGGTAATATCTCTGCAGGATATTATAAATAATATCCCACATTGTGCACAAACATTGTACACCCACTGTGGTATTAGGAAAGTAATATCTCCCCAGGGTATTATGAATAATATCCAGAGTGTACACACATGGTGTACACCCAATGTAATATTATGAGGGTAATATCTCCCCTGGATAGTATGAATGATATCCTATGGTGTACACACATGGTGCACACTTACTGTGATATTAGGAGACTAATAGCCCTCCAGGATATTACAAATAATATTCCAGGGTGTGCCCACATGGTGTACAGCCATGGTGATATTAGGAGTAGTATCTTCTCAGGATACTATGAAAAATGTCTCAGGGTGTACACACATGGTGTACAGCCACTGTGATATTAGGAGTAATATCTCCTCAGGATATTATGAATAATGTCCCAGGGGTACACCATGTGATATAAGGAGTGATATTTCCCTAGGATATTGTGAACAATATCCCGGGTGTACACCCACTGTGGTATTAGCAGTAATATCTCCCAGGATATTATGAATAATATATTTGGGTGTACACCCACTGTGATATTAGCAGTATTATCTCCCCGGGATATTACAAATTATATCACAGGGTGAAAACTCACAGTAACATTAGAAGTAACATCCTCCTAAGATATTATGAATAATATCACATCACCCTGTGTACATTAGGTGTAACATTTCTTCTAAAATATTATGAATAATATCACAGTTTGCACACATATCATGTAACCCCCTTTAAATTAGAAGTAACATTTCCCTAGGATATTATGAATAATATCACAGGATGTACACCCATTGTGACATTAGGAACAACATCCTCCTAGGATATTACCAGTAATATCAAAGGGTGTACACCTTCTGTGACATTAGGAGTAACATCCACCTAGGATATAAAGAATAATATCACAGAATGTACACTCCCTGTGACATTGGAAGTAACATCCCCCTAGGATATTACGAATAGTATCACAGGGTATACATACCCTAGGAGTAACATTCCTCTAAAATATTATGAATAATATTACAGAGTGTACACCCCCATGACATTAGGAGTAACAAACCACTAGGATATTATGAATAATATCACAGCGTGTACACTCCCTGTGAAATTAAAAGTAGCATCTCCCTAGGAAATTATGATCAATATCACAGGTTGTATTCCCCCTGTGACATTAGGAGTAACATCACCCTAGAATATAATGAATAATATCACAGATTATACATCACTTGTGACATTAGGAGTACTATTCCCCAATGATATTATGAATAATATCACAGGATGTACACACACTGTGATATTAGGAGTAATATCTCTCTAGGATATTATGAATAATATCACAGGGTGTACACTCACTGGGATATCAGAAGTAATATATCCCGGATATTATGAATAATATCACAGGTTGTACACACAGGTTGTACAACCACTGTGATATTAGTAGTTAAATCTCCCTAAAATATTATGAATATTATCACAGGGTGTACAAATATGGTGTACACCCACAGTGACATTAGAATAACACCCCCTATAATTATACAAATAATATTGCAGGGTGCACACACATGGTGTACACTTACTGTGAAATTAGGCATAACATCCCCCGTAGGATTTTACAAATAATACCACAGGGTGAACACGCATGGTGTACACCAAATGCAACATTAGGAGTAACATCCCCCTAGGATATTACAAAAAATATCACAGACTGTATACACATAGTGTACACCCACTGTGACATTAGGGGTAACATCCACCTAGGATATTACAAATAATATCACAGGGTGTATACCCACTGTGACATTAAATGTAACATCTCATCAGAATATTACAAATAATATCACAGGGTGTGTATAAACATGGTGTACACTCACTGTGACATTAGGAGTAACACCGCTCTAGAATATTACTTTTAGTATCACTGGGAGTACCCATACACTGTGTACATTCACCGTGACATTAGGAGTAACATCCTCCTATGATATTATGAATAATAACACAGGACGTACAAACATTGTGTATACCCATTGTGACCTTAAATGTAACATCACCTAAGTTATTACAGATAATATCACAGAGTGTACACCCATATAACACCCCCTAGGATATTACAAATAATATCACAGAGTGTACACACAGTGTACACCCACTGTGACATTAGGAGTAACATTTTTTTAGGATACTATGAATAATACCACAGGGTGTACACGCATGGTGTATACACAGTGTGACTTTAGGAATAAGATTCCCCTAGTGTATTACGAATATCATATTAAATATTATTATTGTAATTATTGTTATTATTTGTATTATCCAAAGGAGATGTTATTACTTCTAATATCACACGGGGTACACCCCCAGTTATATTAGTAATATCCTACTGAGATATTACACCTAATGTCATAGTGGGTTTACACCTTGTGATATTAATTGTGATATTTTAGGGAGATGTTACTCCTAATGTCACAGTAGGTGTACACCCCATGAAATTATTCAAAATATTCTAGGAAAAGTTTACTCCTAATTCCAAGGTAGGTATTGCAAAGGATTGTACACCCCCCTCACAATATGGGGGGGTAATATTACCCTCTCCCCCCTGGATATTACAAACCATATCGTGGTCGAGGGTGTACACCCTACTTCCCCACGATATGGGGAGTAATATCACACTTTCCCCCCTGGATATTACAAACCACCTCGCGGGATCGATGTACAACACCCTACCCCCCAGCGATGTGGTGAGTGATATCACCCTGTCTCACCCTGGATATTACGGACAACCTCGCGGAGGGTGGTGGTCCATAATATCCGGGTAGGGGGAGAGGGTGATACCACTCCCCACATCACAGGGAAGGGATGTACACACACCCCCGCCCCGCCACGCGAGGTGGTTCATACAATCCAGTGGGAGAGGGTAATATCACACCCACATCGCAGGGGGTGGGAGGGCATGTACACAGGATATTATATTGGTTGAGGTTACTGACTCTGAGGTAAGGCAGCCAGAATATGTACCTTGGCTCTGCCACTTACTGCCCTGTTTGAACTTGATCGAGTTATTTAGCATCTTTTTGCCTGCTTTCCTACCTAGAAAGCAGAAATATTAATATTCCCTAGATTATATGAGATAATCTGTGAAAATGTTTAGAACATGTGAGTTCGAAAATGTCTGGCTCAATAAACATGAGCATACTATTTTTAGCTGGTTGTTGCTCACTTTTCTCCACAAAAAGACTGTTTCTGACTTCTCTAGTCATCACCTATTATATTCTTGTAAACACTTCATCTGGTTACTGTTTGCTTCCTACTTTAGGTATGCCTCAAAGATTGGCATGACTCCTAACCTTTAATTGCCTATAGCACAGCTGTAGCATTTTATAAAAACTTTACTCAAGCTTATTATGAGATGATATATGCATAGATAAGCATATATGAGACTATAATTCAAAAAAGGAAATCCTAAAACAAAGAAGCAACGTTTCTCCTAGAGTTCAGTAGTCATGCCCCCGCCCTGAGTTCCTAGCAAGAGCCATCCCTATTTCTTTCTTTCACTTTTGCTGCCATGATCCAGGGCTTGCTTTATTTTCCCTCAGGGGCCGGGTCCCACCCCAATCCCAAACCAGCCAATAGCATCATAATTTCTACAGAGATAACACTTCTTCATAAAGAAAACAGAACAGATTTCTTTCTCCTTGTCTCAAGCATTTCCATACCCAGTTTCTCTTTTGCTTTGTATAACCTGAAAGCCCAAGAAATGCATTTTTACAGAAGAGCTGTCTTTCCTCAAATATAAATATCCTGCCACACGTAGAACAAGAAACACAAATTTCAATCTGATTTCACCTATTCCGAACTTCGTCCAAAACCCTCATTATAGCCTGTATCACAATTCCTGGATCAGTATTTCAGGGTAGAAAAAGGTGAGGAAGATAATGAATCAGATCCATATCCCAATAACTTTTTATTTCTGGCTAGGTCTCATAGGGGACAGCTGATCACCTGATCTCTGCAGAGACCCAGGTATCCCGGTTGCCATTGTCTTTCATGTGGCCTGTTCTCCTGAGTAAACACCTTCACTTTCTCTAACACGTTGAATAAACGAGGAAAACCACTCCTTAATTCTACCAGCCCATGAGCTCTTGGTGAGTTGGAATTTATTGTTTTGCTGGTAAAGCACTTCAGTTTCCATGATTCTAGAACATTTTTATTTAGGAATGGTACTCCCATTCCAGAAAAAGAAGCATGATGCTGGGGTTACATTTGAGAGCTTCCTTTCAGGATGATTGATTTGTGGTGCAGAATCAGCTGTTAGAGTCATATAATACCAACGTAGTAAACCAAAGGCCTTCCAGCATTGCAGCAAAGGCTGTTGGTGCAGGATGGCACTAGAAAGTAGAGGCTGGCCCTGCAGAGATCAAGGCCGACATTTGAACTAACCTCTTCAGTCTGATGGGATGGAATCCCTGGATCCTATCCCATCTCAGCCTAAGAGGGAAGCAGCCTCCTTTCTCCTTTGCAAAGCAAAGGAGAAACTGGAAATAATAAATGCTTCAGACAAAGAGAAAGAAATCTATTCTGTTTTCTTTATGAACAAGTGTTATCTCTGTAGAAATTATGATGATATTGGCTGGTTTGGGGTTGGGCTGGGGACCCGGCCCCTGAGGGAAAATAAAGCAAGCCCTGGATCATGGCAGCAAAGTGAAAGAAAGAACAGGGATGGCCTGCTAGGGAACCTCTTTGGAAGGGCATGACTACTGAACTCTAGGAGTTCTATAACTTTTGTTCTGAGAAAGCAGCATTTGAGCCTATGGAATCCAGACATCCTAGAAAAAGATGAGAAAAATAGTATCACTGTAGAGCAAGGACGTTACAGGAAGAAGCTTCTGAAGCTGAGGAAAAAGAACAATTTTTACGGGTTAACGTTGTCACATTTAACAAATAAAAGTATAGGACACTCACATTTTAATTTGGGGTAAACAACAAAAATGTTTAGTATGTCTCACACAACATTTAGAATATGTTTATACTAAAAAAAATTATCTGAAATCCCGATTTAACTGGGCATTCTGTATTTAATTTCCAGTGAAAACCTGGAAATCTACCCCAAAACTAGATTTACTCAAAATAATTTAAGGGTTCTTAGAGAGGATACCTTCCATGTGGCTAGAAGCTGAAGGATATGAGGGGAACAGTTACATCAATTTCAATACCTCGGTCCTTATTTACCTACAGCATGGGGATGGTGAGGTCGAGGAAGCGGATAGTTTGAGTATAGTACCTCTGTATGCAAATGATGAAAGAGGGAGAGTGCAGAAAGACAGATTTTATACTTTTTAAGTGATTAAGTTTGCAATGACCTGATTTCTATAATTACTATATTCTTCATGCCCTCTGACAACTATGTTTGATCTGTGTGACACAGCGGTTGGGACTATAGTTTAAGAGAGGTAGGTGCTAGTCCCAAGTTGATACAACTGCATTCTTCTGTTAACTTGGAATTGGGCTGAAAAGAAAACTAGATAGACTTGGAGGAACATGCAAACTTGGGGACAGTGAGATGGTCATTCTCTACAGGTTATATAGACAACATAAAAAGCCAATCTGTAGAGGCAGCAGGATAACATAGGCATGCAAAAAGAAATAGAGACAAAATATTACATGCTGCCAGGGGGGATGTGAGAACCAGAGACAGTCAGACAAAGGTTTAGTTCTTTACGATTTTCTAGATTTAATTTTATATGTCCTTCCATGTTTCCTTATAATAAGTTCCCTTTTTGTATTAGGTAGAACATAGGCTAAGAAATTGTAACAAAGAGATCTAAAAAGCACAGTGGTTGACTTCTCTTTTACATTAAAGCTTGACTGGTCCAGGCTGGTGGGGTGTCTGTGCTCCATCCAGGAGGTCATGCAGGATTTCGGGTACTTCTGTCTGTTGTTCTTTTCCACCAGGGCTTGTGACCACTCCCCAACTCTAAGTCTGATAATTCTCTAGAAGGACTCACAGAACTTAGGAAAGTGTTCTCATGTTATCAGTTTATTACAAAGTGTACATACAATTCTGAAACAGCCAAATGAAAAACTTGCGTTAAGATAAGGTATAGGGGTCAGGGTGGCTGGTGTAAAGTTTCCATCCCCTTTCTTGGTGCACCACCCTCTTAGCATCTCAATGTGTCTCTCCAGCTTGGAAACTCTCTGAACCCCATCATTTAGGGTTTTTTTTGTTTCGTTTTGTTTTTTATAGAGGCTTCATTACATAGGCATAATTAATTAAATCATTAGCCATTGGTGATTAACCCAATCTCCAGTCTGTGTGCTCTCCTTGCAGGTTTCAGATGGAACTGAAAATTCAATTTCTAATCCAGGCTTGGTCTTCTTGGAGACCAGCCAAATCTTGAAGCCATCTGGTGCCTTCCCTTCAAGTCATGTCCTTAGCATACAAAAGACACACTCTTCACTCCAAAGGGTCCAAAAATTGGGGACAAAGAACAAATATCTTCCTAGGATACCACAATAGGATAAAGGGAAAAATCCTACAAGTACAGAATAGAAATACCAGGTTACCTACAAACAACAAGAATCAAAGCTGCCTCTTCTCTACAAGGCTAAATAACAGAAGGTAGTGAAGGCAGATCATAAGACTTTTGTGAAGAAATGTTATGATGCCCCAAATATGTATCTGTTCAAGTTGTATTATTGAATGAAAATTATAAAAGGCATTTACAGACCCAGACTTCATGAAATGAGTGCAAAGTTTTCAGTATCCACATTCTAGGATTACACTTATATATCTGTTTTTCTGGCTTCCAATTAAAAAAAGAGCACATATATTCCAAATGGTTGATTTTCTTCATACATGTGCACAATTATAACATATATCAAATTATTTATTCCAAAAATAAGACTTTGAGGGAATAGCTAAAGTAATAACATGCATTTTAAACAAATTGATTGACTATTTTAATAGGAACTTATCCATTATTGCTGCTTTTTATGGATTCTGAAATTACATTTTAATTTTAAACAAACGTTTTCAGGTTTACAGAAAAGTTATAAGACTAATACAACAAATTCTCACAAGCTTTTAAAGAATATTTTTCAAAATTAACATTTTACCACATTTGCTTTCTCTTCTCTCTCTCTCTGTGTTTCTATGTGCACTTGTGTATGCATGCATGGACACACACATATCTGAATCATTTGAGAGGAAGCTCTAAAAATGATGCCTACTTATACTTAAATACTGTTTCAGTCTATTCTGGTATTGCCATAAAGAACTACCTGAGACTGGGTAATTCATAAAGAAGAAAGGTTTAATTGACTCATGGTTCTGCAGGTTGTACAGGCAGCATGGCTGGGGAGACCTCAGGAAACATACAGTCATGGTGGAAGGCAAAGGGGAAGCAGGCACATCACATGTGGCCTAGAAGGAGAAACAGAGTGAAGGGGGAGGTGCTACACACTTTTAAACAACCAGATATTGTGATAACTGACTCTCGCTATCATGAGAACATCAAGGGGTAAATCTGCTCCTATGATCCAATCACCTCTCCCAGGCCCCTCCTCCAACATTAGAGATTATAAATTTGACCTGAGATTTGGGTGGGGCCACAAATCCAAGCCATATCAAATACTTGAAAACAAATACCTTCTCTTATAAAACCATAGGACAGTTAACAAAATCAAGAAGCTAACATTGACCAAACACTACAATCTAATCTACAGACCTGCAAATTTTTACATTTCTCAGTAACATCCTTTGTAGCAAAAAAAAAATCTTAGATCACAGGTTGCATTAGTTGTCACATCTCCTTAGCCTCCTTTAAAATATTCTTTTTGTGGATACACAGTAGGTGTACATGTTTCTGGGGTATATGAGATGTTTTGGTATAAGCATGCAATATGTAATAATCACATAATGAAAAATTGTGTATGTATCCCCTCAAGCATTTATCCTTTGTGTTACGATCTATCCTATTATACTTTTTTACTTATTTTAAAATGAGCAATTCAATTATTGACTATAGTCAATAATTACTATTGACTATAAGTAATAACATGAATTTTAAACAAATTGATCTGCTATTTTAATAGGAACTTATCCATTATTGCTGCTTTTTATGGATTCTGAAATTATGTTTTATTCTAATTTTAAATAAACATTTTCAGGTTTACAGAAGAATTATAAGACTAATACAAATTCTCACATGCTTTTAGAGAAGATTGTTCTATCACATTTGCTTCTTTTCTCTCTCTCTCTGTGTGCCTCTATGCGCACTTGTGTGTGCATGCATGGACACACATATCTGAATCATTTGAGGGGAAATGATTATTATTGATTATAGTCAATAATTTAATGTATTTAATATATAATAATAATTCAATATATAATTGATTATAGTCAATAATAATTCTCTTGTTCTGTTAAATACTACAACTTATTCATTCTTTCTGTCTTTTTTTGTACCCATTAACCATCCCCATCATCACCCCCTTCACTACCCTTACCAGCCTTGTATTCTGTATCTTCATGAGTTCAATTGTTTTGATTTGCATATCCCACAAATAAGTGAGTACCTGTGGTGTTTGTCTTTCTGTCTACCTGGCTTATTTTACTTAACATAATGACCTCTAGTTCCATCCATGTTGTTGCAAATGACAGAATTTCATTCTCTTTTTTTTTAATGGCAGAATAGTACTCCATTGTGTGTAAGTACATTTTCTTTATTCATTCATCTGTTCATGGACACTTAGGTTTCTTCCAGATGCTGACTATTTATGAACAGTGCAGCAATAAACATGAGAGTACAGATCACTCTTCTCTATACTGATTTTCTTTCTTTTGGTTATATACCTAGCAGTGGGATTGTTGAATCACATGATAGTTCTATTTTTAGTTTTTCAAGGAACCTTCAAACTCTTCTCCATAGTGGCTGTACTAATTTACATTTCCACCAACAGCACATGAGGATTCCCTTTTCTCCACATCCTCGCCAGCATTTGTTATTGCCTGACTTCTGGATAAAAGCCATTTTAACTGGAATGAAGTAATATCTCTTTGTAGTTTTGATTTGCATTTCTCTGATGATCAATGATGAGGACTTTTTCATATGCCTGTTTGCCAGTTGTATGTCTTCTTTTGAGAAATGTCTATTCAGATTTTTCATCCATTTTAAAATAGGATTTTCAGAGTTTTTCCTATAGAGTTGTTTGAGCTCCTTATATATTCTGGTTATTAATCCCTTGTCAAATGTGTAGTTTACAAATATTTTCTCCCGTTCTCTGGGTTGTCTCTTAATTCGGTAATTGTTTCCTTTGTGGTGCAGAAGCTTTTTAACTGGATGTGATCCCATTTGTCCATTTCGGCTTTGGTTGCCTATACTTATGGGACATTTCTCAGAAAATTTTTACACAGATCAATGTCCTGGAGAGTTTCCCCAATGTTTTTGTGTGGTAGTTTCATAGTTTGAAGTCTTTGATTTAAGTCTTTAATCCATTTTGATTTGATTTTTGTATAAGGTGAGAGATAGGGATCATGTTTCATTCTTCTGCATATGGATATCCAGTTTTCCCAGCATCATTGTTGATGACACTGTCTTTTTTTCTAATGTATGTTCTTAGCACCTTTATTAAAAATGAGTTTACTGTAGGTGTGTGGATTTGTTTCTTGGTTCTCTGTGCTATTCCATTGCTCCGCGTGTCCATTTTTATGCCTGTACCACACTGTTTTAGTTACTATACCTTTGTAGTATAATTTGAAGTCAGGTAATGTGATTCCTTCAGTTTTGTTCTTTTTCCTTAGGATAGCTTTGGCTATTCTGGGTCTTTTGTGACTCTGTATAAATTTTAGGATTGGTTTTTCTTTTTATCTAAAGAATGTCATTGGTATTTTGACAGGGATTGCATTGAATCTGTAGATTGTTTTGGGTAGTATGGACATTTTAACAATATTAATTCTTCCCATCTAGGAATATGGAATGTATTTCCATTTTTTTGTATCCTCTCCAAGTTCTTTGATCAATGTTTTATAGGTTTCATTGCAGAGACCTTTCACTTCTTCAGTTAAGTTGAATTCTAGGTACTTAATTTTATTTGTGGCTACTGTAAATGGGATTACTTTTCAGATTTTTGTCATATTGTTCATGCTGGTATCATATAGAAATGCTACTTTTTTGTTGTTGCTTTTGTATCTGATCTTATCAACTACACACAAGGATAATTTGGCTTCTCATTTTCCAATTTGGATACCCTTTATTTCTTTCTGTTGTCTGATTGCTCTAGCTAAGATTTCCAGTACTTCATAGAATAACAGTGGTTGAAGTGGGCATCCTTGTCATGCTCCAGATCTAGGAGGAAGAGCTTTGAGTTTTTCACCACTCAGTACGATACTAGCTATGGGTCTGTCATATATGGCTTTTATTAAGTTGAGGTATGTTTTTTCTATACCAAACTTTTTCGAGGATTTTTATTATGAAGGGATGTTGAACGTTATCAAATGCTTTTTTTTTTTAAGTATCAATTGAAATGATCATATGGTTTTTGTCTTTAATTCTGTTGAGATAACGTATTATATTGATTTATTTGGGTATGCTGAACTATCCTTGCATTCCTGAAATAAATCCCACTTGGTCATGATAAATATTTTTAATGTATTGTTGAATTTGGTTTGCTAGTTTGCTAGTATTTTGTTGAAAATTTTTGCATCAATATTCATCAGAGATATTGGCCTGTGGTTTCCTTCCTTCCTTCCTTCTTTCCTTCCTTCCTTCCTTGCTTCCTTCCTTCCTTCCTTCCTTCCTTCCTTCCTTCCTTCTTTTTTTTATGTGTCTTTGTCTGGTTTAGTTATCAGGGTAATACTGGCCTCATAGAGTGAATTTGGAAATATTCCTTCCTCCTCCATTTTTTAAAACGGTTTGAGTAGGATTGGTGTTAGTTATTTTTTAAATGTTTGGTAGACTTCAGCAGTGAAGCCATAGGGTCCCGGGCTCTTCTTTACTGGGATACTTTTTATTATGGCTTTAATTTCATTGCTTGTATGCCTATGTTTTGGATTTCTTCATGGTTCAATCTTGGTAGGTTGTATGTGTCTAAGAACTTTTCAATTTCTTCTAGATTTTTCCATTTATTTGCATATAGTTTCTCATAGTAGCCACTAATGATCCTTTAAATTTTTGCAGTATCAGTCATAATGTTTCCTTTTTCATCTCTGACTTTATTTATTTGGGTTTTCTTTCTTAGTTATTCTGGTTATTTCTTCTTTGTTATTCTGGTTAAGTATTTGTCAATTTTGTTTATCTTTTCAAAAAATCAATTTTTGTTTCATCGATATTGTTTATTTTTTCTTCATTTTAAATTTATTTATTCTTGCTCTAATCTTTAGTATTTCTTTTCTTCTACTAATTTTGGGTTTGGTTTGCTCTTGGTTTTCTCATTCTTTAATATTGATCTTTATTTAGTAGAAATTTTTCTTCATGTTTTTACTGTTGGCAATTATAGCCATAAATTTCTCTCTTAGTATTGTTTTCACTGTATCTCATAGGTTTTGATATGTGATATTTTCATTATCATGATTTCAAGAAGTTTTTCAGTTTTCTTCTAATTTTTTTATTAATCTATTGGTCATTCTGGAATATATTGTTTAATTTCCATGTGTTTGTATAGTTTCCAAAATTCTTATTGTTGTTGATTTGCAGCTTTATTGTATTGTGGTTACAGAATATGCTTGACGTTATTTCAAATTTTTTGAATGTTTTAAGCATTGTTTTGTGGCCTATCATATGGTCTATCCTTGGGAATGATTCAGGTGCTGAGGAAAAAAAATGTGTTCTGTAGCCATTGGATGTAATGTTCTCTAACTATCTATTAGGTCCATTTGTTCTAGAGTGCAGATTAAGGCTGATGTTTATTTGTTGATTTTCTGTCTGGGAGATCTTCCCAATGAAGAAAGTGGGATGTTGAAGTTTCCAGTTATCATATTGGGGTCCATCTCTCTCTTTAGCTCTAATAATATTCGTTTTATATATCTGGGTGGCTCAGTTTAGGGTTCATATATATTTATAATTTTTATATATTCTTGCTGAATTGATACCTTTATCATTATATAATGGCCTTCTTTGTCTCTTCTTACAGTTTTTGTCTTGAAATCTGTTTTGGCTAATATAAGTATAGTGAATCTGTTCATTTTTGCTTTCCATTTGTATGGAATATATTTTTCCATTTCTTTATTTTCAGCCTACATGTATTTTTATATGTGAAGTATGTTTCTTTTAGGAAACAGATCATTGGGTCTTGTTTATTCATCCATTCAGTCCCTCTCTGTCTTTTGTTTGGAGAGTTTAGACCATTTACATTCAATTTTAATTGACAAGTGGGGACTTACTACTGCTACTTTATTTTTTGGTTATTTTGTGGTCTTCTCTTCCTCTTCCTTCTTTCCTTCCTTTCTGTCTTCCTTTTAGTGAAGTTTATTTAATCTGGTAGTATACTTTAATTTCTTGCTTTTAATTTTTTGTGGATCTGTTGTATGTTTTTTGGCTTGAGATTACCATGAGGCTTGCAAATACTATCTTATAATCCATTGTTTTAAACTTATGACAGCACTGGTAGCATAAACAAGAAACAATCTTGCAAAAAGAAAACTAATAAAAACTCTACAGTTAAACTTTGTTCCCCCCTCTTTTTTCATTATTGTTTCTCCTTATGTCTTATTGCACTATGTCTTGAAAAGTTGTTGTAGTTATTATTTTTGGTTGGTTCATCTTTTAGTCTTTTAAGTCAAGAAAAGTTTTACACCACATTTACAGTGTTGTGCTACTCATATTTTTGTGTGTGCTTACTATTACCAGTGAGTTCTGTGCCTTCAGACAATTTCTTGTTGCTAATTAACATCCCTTTCTTTCAGATTGAAGAACTCCCTTTAGCTTTTCTTGTAGAATGGGTCTAGTGCTGATGAAATCCTTCAGCTTTTTTTTTTTTTCTTTTAGTCTGGGAAGGCTTTATTTCTCTTTCATGCTTAAAGGATATTTTCACTGGATATACTATTCTAGGGTAAAAGTTCTTCTCTTTCAGCGCTTTGAGTATGTCATGCCACTCTCTCTTGGCCTGTAAGATTTCCACTGAAAATTTGTTGCCAGACATATTGGAGCTCCAATGTATATTATTTGTCTCTTTTCTCTTACTGCTTTTAGAATCCTTTCTTTATCCCCCCATCTCGCTTTGGGAGTTTGATTATTAAATACCTTGAGGTAGTCTTTTTGGGTTAAATGTGTTTAGTGTTCTATAACCTTCTTGTACTTGAATGTTGATGTCTTTCTCTAGGTTTGAGATGCTCTCAGTTATTATTACTTTGAATAAACTTTTTACCTACCTTTTTCTCTACTTTCTCTTTATATCCACACACGTTTAGATTTGTCCTTTTGAGGCTATTTTCCGGATTTTGTAGGCATGCTTCTTTTTTCCTTATTCTTTTGTCTCCTGACTATATATTTTCAAATAGCCTGTCTTGCAGAGTACTAATTCTTTCTTACACTTGCTCAGTTCTGCTATTTAGAGATTATGATGCACTCTTCAGCATGTCAATTGCATTTTTCAACTCTAGCATTACCTCTTGACTCTTTTTAATTATTTCATTCTCTTTATTAAATTTATTTGATAGAATTCTGAATTCCTTCTCTGTGTTACCTTGAATTTCTTTGAGTATTTTTATATTATTTTTATGTAGAGGTAGGGTCTTGCCATGTTGTCCAAGCTGGTCTTGAACTCCTGGACTCAAGTAAAAAGAGCTATTTTTAAATCTGTCTGAAAGGTCATATATCTCTGTTTCTCCAGGATTGGCCCCTGGTACCTTATGTAGTTAATTTGGTGAGGTCATGCTTTCCTGGATGGTGTTGATACTTATAGATGCTCTTTGGTGTCTGGGCATTGAGGAGTTATGTATTTATTGTAGTCTTCACAGTTTGGGCTTGTTTGTGCCTGTTCTTTTTGGGAAGGCTTTCCAGGGATTTGAAGGCACCTGGGCCCCAAGCCCGGTAAGTAATGCTGTGAGTTTTACAGACTCATAGAGTTTCTGCCTTGGTGGCCTTGGATAAGATATGGAAGGATTCTCTGGATTACCAGGCAGAGACACTTGTTCTTTTTCCTTTTTTTAATCCCAAAATATACAGATTCTTGCTCTCTGTGCTGAACCACCTGAACTGGGAATGTAGTGATGGAAGCACCTTTATGGTCACCACCACTGGGACTGGGTCGAACATGAAACCATCATAGCACTGGGCCTTACTCCAAACCTTTCACTTCAGTGTGGCAACTTCCACCAAGCGCTTGGCATGTCCAGAGATGTGGTCTTGGATTGGAATAAAAAACCTTAGCAATTTATGTAATGTTCTATTCTACTGTGGCTAAGCTGGCACTCAAACCACAATACAAAATTCTTCTCATTTTTACTCCCCTTTCCACAGGCAGAGGAGCTCCTGTCTCCCTGTGGCCACCACCACCACTGGTCCGTGGGGGATTCTGCCAGGCCAATGCTGACATTTGCTTAAAGCTCAAGGGCTCTTCTGTCAGCTTGTGGTGAATGCTGTGAGGCCTTAGACTCACCCTTCAGGAAGTGGGCTCCCCTCTGGCCCAGGGCAGGTCCAGAAATGCTGTCTAAGAGCCAAGACCTGGACTTGGCAACCCCAAGAGCCAGATTGTTGCTCTATTTTACTATGGTTGACCTGGTACTTAGGGTGGAAGACAAAGTCCCCTTTACTTTTCCCTCTGCTTTTCTCAAAAAGGAGTTTTTCACCATAGCCACCACAGCTGGGAATATACGGGGTCTCCCCTGAGTTAGCACATCTCAGAGCCCATGGCCCACAGTGCACTCCCTGGGTATCGCAGGTGGTTATTCAGGGCTCAAGGGCTCTTTAGTCAGTAGGTGACAAATCCTGCCACAACTCGTTCCTTCCTTTCAAGGCAGCAAGTTCCTGGTTGGCCCAGGGTGTGTCTAGAAATATTTTCTGGGAGCTCAGTGCTGGAACGGAGGCCTCAAAACTCTGCCTGGTCCCCTTTCCTAACTAGTGTCCAAGATGTGAGAAAAAATCCTCTTTATTCTTCACTCTCCTCTCCTTAACCAGAAAGAAGGAGTCACTTTTATTGCTATGAGCTGTATGGCCTGGGATTGGGGGAGGGTTAGCATAAGCCCTCCATTGGCCATGCCACCTGATACCTCCCTTGGTCATGTGCCACTCTCATTCACTGGCTCTAAGCCCAGCCTAACAGTAGGAGTTGCCTAAGAATTGCAGACATTGTGTCCTAGAATGTTCTTCAAGTTTATCTAGAACTCCACAGCACTTTAGCCCATGGTGGAATAATGACAAAGCTTGCCAAGAAATTCAACTTATGATGGCTACGATGGGCAGTTTCCCTCTGGCTAGGGCTGGTCCAAATTCTCCTTTCATGTGGGGGCACTGGCTGACCCAGCACAGCTTTATTCTCTGCTGTGACAGGGCAGCCGTAAGTTCATTGTAAATTCCTTCAGCTGTTGCATTTTCCCTCCCCAGTGTACACAGATTCTCTCTCCACCCCACACAGCTGCTATCAGGGGATGGGGGAGGGGTGGCATCTGTGATTCAAGACTCTCTCTTCTGCCCACCTCAATGAGGGCATGATATGAAGTTAAAACCAGATACTGTGGTTGCTCCATGGTATGAAGTTAAAACCAGGTACTGTGATTGCTCACCTGATTTATGGTTATTGTAATGGTGCTTTTCTGTGTGCAGATAGTTGTTAAAATTTGGTTGTCCAGCATGTGGGGGGTGGGGTGGTGAACAGTGTAAGTTTCTACTCTGCCATCTTGCTTTGCTCAAGCCTCGTTTAATTTAAAGTAGTTCCTCAGTTTCTTTTCCTTTTTGTCTTTTATAACATGGAGAATACAGTGTCTATTTTTGGAGAATACACACTGGTTATTCTGTAGAATGCTTTTTAACTTAAATGTGTCTGGTGTTGTGTCATGATTAGATTCATGTTATGTATGCATTTTTTTCGGAATACTACAAAAGTGATGAACTATTTTCTCAGTGGATCATATCAGGAGGCACAAGAGGCCAATTTCATTGGAGGTAGTTTTATTATAAAATAAATATTGACTAAATTAAGGAGTCTGCTCATTCACATAGTTGACTTACTCTGGTGCAAGTTTTTTAAAATCTTATTGTTGATTGGTAAAAAAAAAAAAAATTCATGAACTGGCATTTTTGAGTAAAACTTTTACAATATACATTTGTTAGTTATATTTTCAATGTCTATTTACCAACTTGTCCCCTTCACAATAGTCTTTAATTTTTATTTGGGGATTGCACCTTTATCTGGGGACACTAACTTAATCCATCACTCTACCAGAGGAGCCTATGATCAAGACTAGATCAATAAAAGCATTGCGTCCCTCTGGATACTTGTTTTGCTCATGGGATGTGATCAAACGAGTCCAATCACAACAAATCTTGGGATTTGGATAGAAACCTTGGGGCAGAGATGCTATTTTCTTGTGGACAATATGGCAGAAATGTGAAGTCTAGAATTTCTGCAGCCATTGTTATTCTGGGGTCAACCTGAGAACAAAGGCCATTGAAGGAGGAACAGCTGAACAAACTGAAGAGAGCAGAAACACTGTTAGCCTTCTGAATGTGGAGATTAACCTTGACCTGTAGCGTGCTGCTGAACTGTCTAGCAGCAGCTCTAAACCAAGCTTTGTACTATTCACCATGGGAAGAAACATTGGTTGTGTAGGGGGCTGCTGTCAGCAGCATTTAATTCCTAAGGCCAGGGATGGTAAACATTTTGTGATGTAAAGAATAATTAGGAATAATAAAGAATTACTTCAGAAAAAATGTCAATGGCATGTCCCCCCATTAAGAGATACTTTTTAACTTTTTAGGTTTAGATTTAAATTTTGAACTATTTTGGGCTGGGCTCAGTGGCTCACATCTGTAATCATAGCATTTTGGGAGGCTGAGGCGCCAGGATCAGTGGAGACCAGGAATTCAAGGCTGTAGTGAGCCATAATCATGCCACTACATTCCAGCCTGGGTGACGGAGACCTTGTCTCTAACAAACACACAAACAAAAACCCAGTGTGGCATTGGCAAATAAATCAATGGAATAGAATAGAGAACCCAGAAATAAACCCTGGTTATATAGTTGATGATCTTCAACAAGAGTGCCTAGACGACTCAGTGGGTGGGAAAAGGACGGTTTCTTCAACAAACAGTGTTGGGAAAACTGGGTCTCTACATGCAAAATAATGAAGTTGGACCCCTCTTTTACACTACATACAAAAGTTAATGAAAAACGGACTAAAGACCTAAATGTAAAATCCCAAACTATAAAACTCTTATAAGAAAATGTAGAGAAAAAGCTTTATAACATAACACTGGACTTGGCAATTATTTCTTGGATATGTCCCCCACAAAGCACAGACAACAAAAGCAAAACTAGGCAAATAGCACTATATCAAAAACTTTTGTGCGTCAAAGCACACAATCAACTGAGTAAAAAGGCAACTGGCAAAATGGAAGAAAATGTTTGCAAGTTCTATGACTGTTAAGAGGTTAATATCCAGAATATATAAAGAACTCCTACAACTCAACAACAACAACAAAAATCAAATAACCTGATTAAAAATTGGGCAAAGAACTTGAGCAGACATTTCTTCAACGAAGAAGTACAAATGGTCTACATTCATATGAAAAGATGCTCAATGTCACTAATCATCTGAGAGATATAAATCAAAACCACGATGAAATAATACTTCATACCCGTTAGGATGGCTACTATAAAAAAGACCCCAGAAAATTACGCATGTTGGAAAGCATGTGGATATATTTGAACCCTGGTGCACTATTGGTAGGATTATAAAATGGTGCAAACCCTACAGGAAACACTACGGAGGTTCCTCAAAAATTGAACTGCCATGTGATCTAGGAATCCTACTTCTCAGCATATATCTGAAAGAATTGAAGGCAGGGTCTTAAAGAAATACTTGCAAACCCATGTTAATAGCAGCATCATTCATAATAGCACAGAGGTGAAGTAACCCAAATGTCCATCAACAGATGAAGGCGTAACCGAAATGTAGCATATGCATGCAATAGAATGTTTTGCCTTACAAAGAAAGAAACTTATCATATGCTACATCATCGATGAATTTTGGAAACATCATGTTAAGTGAAGTAACCAAGTCACAATAAGATTCCACTTATGTGAGATATTTAAAGCAGTTAAATTCATGTAAATAGTACAGTGTTGGTTACCAGAGGCTAAATGGAAGAGGAAAAGCCACGTTATTTAATAAGTATAGACTTTTCAGATTTGCAAGATGAAAAAGTTCTGGCAATTTTTTTGCAACAATAAGAACATACTTAATAGTACTGAACTGTACACTTAGTAATACATTTTAGGTTTAAGAGCTATTTATAGATTCTGATGTATTGGTTGAAGATATGCTACAGATCATTTCACAACTCATTTTGACCATAAAGACAAGTTCAAATCTTTAACTGATTTCTTTCTCCTCTAGTAGGAAGTATACAGTCTTTAGTTGCAGAAGGGCAAATAAAAACAAAAAAGCAAACACACACATGGTTTATTTCCAGACTGCATTAGAAAGTGACTTGACTAAATTAAGCCCCAGCTCTCTCTGATGCTAGCTCTTTAAAACTTAACTTTTCAAGGGCACATGGTAGGTGCATTAAGAATCAAAACCTATTTTCTTTACCATGCTCCATTAGAAAATTTTTGTCACCATTCCATTATAGGTACAGTGCAGTTTCATAAAGCTGATGTGTGAAAGAAAGTGAGGAATAAAAATAAATGTAAATTGAGAGAGAACCAAAACCACATTTGGCAAATTAAACATTTAGAAGACATCACTCAACAATTCCATTAACATGTTTTTCTGACCTCGATTAAGCTGCTTTTTCTTTAGTTGTCACCTGAGGATAACTTGGTCTTTCATTTTCTCCTTCTTTTAGCTTTTTTTCTGTTTTGTTTATGTATTAATTAATTCAGTAGGGATGGTGTGCCTATAATCAAGTAATGAGTTTCTAGCAGATCTTTAATTTTTCAAAGTATTTGTGTCACATAATGCAGTTTGAAGGTTAAATATTACACCAAAAAGCAAGGAATGACCAGACATATTCTTTTACTATGAGCAAAATTGAGGAACTATTGCTTATTTATTGTCAGATGTACTCCAGTGATTGTCCTGCTCTAGAGTTTCTTCTTCTCAATTTGCACAGGGAGCTCTATTGGAACTATTCTATTAGGTATCACACAGGGTTGGAGAGTGAGAGGGAGTAGAGATGGTACACATGTAGACTTCCAGTAGTTTGTGATCTGTCTCTGGTATTTAGAGCAGAAAATAAATCTGCCTAGTTGCTAGGGAGCAAGCAACTTTTCTTGAATGGTTCAATAGTGCCATCACTGACATTGTCATTTTACATTGAATTTCAGAAATTCAAGGTAGAAAAGTTTTTTGTTTACTCACTATTTTTAGGCAGATTCTTGGTTTTCCTTATTAAGAGACAGGTAAATTTATTATTCCATGTTTTTACAGATAAGGGAACTCACGTTCAAAGAGTTAGGCAACTTGTTCAAGATCACACAACCAAATAAATGAAAGATAAGGGGTTTAGATCCCTTATCTCTCTTAGCTTTCTATGTTTGTGATTGGCCAAATTAAAAATACTAAAACAGCTAAAATTTTACCTCAAGGAAGAATAATTTTCTATACCATACCCAATTTCACTTCAGTAATCCATAGAATGGTCCTTTAATTAATTTTTTCTTGATACAAAGATATTTGCATGAAAATGAGCTAATTTCTTAGTGGCTTATCTGCTCACATTTTCCTTATTCCTAATATGAAAGTACAAACGTCAGTGTATGAAGGATACCAAATAAAGAATTACTGATCAGAACCTGGAAGAGAAAGCAAGAGCTAAAAGTCCCTGGAAACCAAAACGTGAGTTAAGAGGAATGGCATTGAAATCAATAAGCCTCTTTTACTGGCAAACAGGGTCTGGGCATGTGCCTGTAGGGAACAGCATGGTAAAAGTAGAGACATTTTAAGACTTTGTTAGTTCCTAACACTTACTTTTGGAAATCCTGCCTCGCATTATATCAAACTCACTTAAATGTGCCCACATGCCACATTAAATGCAATATCTGTGCAGTGAACAGAATGTAAATGCTTTTTATAGTTTTGTTTTTGAAATTGTTTAATTTATAGTTAGTTCCAATTTCTAAAGAATTATCATGCTTACTGGGGAATTATTTTCAAATGAGATAATTTGACCTGCAGATTTCTCTCCAGGGTGATAAAATTGTTAGTAATATTAAATTTAATGATTAATGAAAGAAACATAGCATTCCTTTTGTAGATATATATTTTGCTTTGTGTTTTAAACCAATAACTTAAAAAAAATAGAGCACTGCTTTTTAGAAAGCAGCTTTACTGAGATGTCATTCACATACCACACAACTCACCCATTTAAAGTGGTGAATTGCAATTCAATGGTTTTTAGTACATTCACAGATATATGAGATCATCATAACAGTCAATTTTAGGACATTTTAATCACCTCAGAAAGAAACCCCCTGTGCTTTAGCTATTATTGCTTTCACCCTCCACTAGCTCTCCAGCCCTAGGTAACCACTAATCTACCTTCTGTCTCTATGGACTTTCCAATTCTGGATATTTCATATGAATGAAATAATATAATATGTGATATTTTTGACTGACTTCTCTTACTTAGCATAATGTGTTCATGATTCATACATGTTATAGCATGTATCAATAGTTCATTATTTATCATGGTTGAGTGATGTTCCATTGTATGGATATATCATATTTTATTTGTCCATTCATCAGTTGATGGACATTTGAGTTGTTTCTGCCTTTTGGCTGTTGTGAACAGTGCTGCATGAACATCTGTATTCAGCTATTTGAATACCTGTTTTCAATTATTTGGAGCATATACAAGGAGTGGACTTGCTGTGTAATATGATAACTATGTTTAAATGTTTGAGAAAATGTTAGGCTCTTTTCTAAAGTGTCTGCACAATTTTACATTCTTACCAGTAGTGTATGAAGGTTCTGATTCTTCCACATCCTTGCCAATGCTTGTTATATTTGGCACTTGATTCTAACTTCCTAGTGGATGCAAAATGGTATCTCATTGTGGTTTCCATTTGCATTTTCCTGATGAGTAATGTTGTTGAGCAGCTTTTCAAGTGCTTTCTGGCCATTTGTACATCTTCCTTGGAGAAATGCCTATTCAAATCTTTTGCCAATTTTTAAATTAAGCTATTTGTCATTTTACTATTGAGTTGTAAAAGTCCATTGTATATCTGGTATACAAGTCCCTTATCGGGTATATGATTTGCAAATAATTTTTCACATCCTGTGGTTTGTCTTTTCATTTTCTCAATGGTATCCTTTGAAGCACAAATGTTTCTAATTTTAATGAAGCCCACTTTATTTTTCCTTTTGTTGCTTATGCTTTTGATGTCATATTCCAAGAATCTTTTGCCAAATCCAAGGTCATGAAATTTACTCTTTGGTTTCTTCTAATGGCTTCGTAGTTTTAGCTCTTATACTTAGGTCTTTATTTTGAGTTAGTTTTTGCATATGGTGTGAGGAAAGGGTCCGGGCTCATTCTTTTGTGTGTAGCTGTCTAGTAAATCCAGCACTCTCTTTTGAAAATACTCACATTAAATGGTCTTGACATCCTTGTTGAAAATCAGTTGACCATAGATGCATGATTTTATTTCTGAACTCTCAGTTCTATTCCATTCATGTGTATGTCTGTCCTTTTGCCAGTGTCACATCGTGTTGATTAACATTGTTTGATAGCAAGTTTTGAAACTGGGTCATGTGAGAGCTCCTACTTTGTTCTCTTTCAAGATTCCTTTGTCGATTCTGGATGCCATGCAATTCCATATGAATTTTAAAAATTGGTTTGTCAATTTCTACAAAAATGTCAGCTGGGATTATTATGTGGATTGTGTTAAAAGTTGGTAGATTAATTTGGGGAGTATTGCCCTTATAACACTATTGTCTTCGAATCCATGATTATGGACCTTTTTCCATTTATTTGTATCCTCTTTAGTTTCTTTCAAAAATGTTTATGGATTTCAAAGTATAAGTTTTGCACTTACTTTGTTATTCCTTAATATTTAATTATTTTGATGCTATTATGAATGGAATTGTATTGCTGTTTTCATTTCTGGATTGTTCATTGGTAGTGTGTAGAAATAATACTGATTTTTGTATATTGACCTCATATCCTACAACCTCACTGAACTAACTTACTAGTTCTAGTAGTTTTCTAGAAGATTTCTTAGGACTTTCTGTACACGGCATCATATCATCTGTGAATAGAAATAGTTTTACTTCTTACTTTCCAATCTGGATGCCTTTTCTTTGTTTTTCTTGACTAAATGAAATAAAGTAGAGGTTTATTTACTATAATTTTCAATAAAAGTGGTAAAAGTGAATATGTTTATCTTGTTCCTGATTTTGATATTATAAGAAATATATACGGGTCTCTGCCCCTGACATAGAGCTCCAAAACTCTTGTAGGTAGGGGTGTTAGGATAACCTTTTGTTCTAATATTTGGTCTTTGACTCTGGTTCCTGAGACAGAGTTCCTAAGACCTTTGTAATTTCCTGAGTGATAGGAGCATGATATGGTTGAATGATGGTGTCTCCTCCAAAATTCATGTTGAAACTGAATCCCCAATGCAACAGTATTAACAGGTGTAACCTTAGGAAGATGACTAAATCATAAGAGATCCACCTTCATAAATGGGATTAGCACCCTTATAAAAGGCTCTTCTACCCTTCTGCCATGTAAGGACCCAGTGTTTGTCCTGATTTTTGCCTACCTTCTCTTCTTCTCTTTTTTTTTTTTTTTTTTTCCATTCTACCTTCTGCTATTTGAGGATGCAGCGAGAAGGCCCTCATCAGACACCAAATGATGGTACCTCGATCTTGAACTTATCCGCTTTCATAACTGTGAGAAATAAATTTCTGGTTTTTACAAATTACCTTATCTGTGGTATTCTATTATAGCAGCACAAATAAACTAAGGATATCTGATACAGAGCCCCTACATTTCTTGGAATGCCCTTGAGGGTAGGAACATCTTTTGTTCTAATAAGGCAACTCTTACTGAGCTCCTTGATAGCCTCATGATGAGGGTTGGCTGCCAGGGGAATCAGTCTTATAGTTAGAGAGTTGGAACTTTCAGTCTCATTCCTCAGCCTCTTGGGAGGTAAGAGGGGCTGAAATTTGAGTTGATCACCAATGGCCAATAATTTAATCAGTCATACCTATATAACAAAGTCACCATAAAAACCCAAAGGACAGGGTATAGAGAGCTTCTGTATTTCTGAACACACAGAGGTCCCAGGAAGGAGGTGTGCCCAAAGGGGCCATGAAAGCTCTGCCTGCTCCCCCGACCCCCATCCCTTCCCCTATGCATGTCTTGATCTGGTCATTCATCTGCATTCTTTGTAATACCATTTATAATAAATGTAAACCTAAGTGTATCCCTGGCAACCCTAAATAAGTGTTTCTGTGGGTCTTCCTAGAAAATTAATCAGGTCCAAATTGGGAGTTTTTAGGAACCCTAATTTATAGCCAGTCAGTCAAAATAGGTGACAGCTTACTACTTGCAATTGACACCTGAAGGTGGGGGGCAGCTAGATAGTGTTAAAATTGAGACAAATTTTCGGACACTCAGTTGGAGTTCATTGGAGAATCCATGGTTGAGGAGAAAAGCTACATACACTTTGGTGACCAGAGTATTGCACTCTGTGGTGAGTTGTGTGAGAGTAGGATGAAACTTTTCAGTTTTTGTTTATCTCTTACACTGATTTTAGGTAGAAGACATGTAGTCTTTTGACATTATGTATGATGTTAGCTATATAATTTTTACCCTTTATTGAGTTGAAGTTTCCTTCTATTTCTTGTTTGCTGAACGTCTTTTCATGAAAAATGTATTGGATTTTGTAAAATGCTTTTCCACATTTACTGTGATGACTATGTGATTTTTAAAATTTTACTGATATGGTGCATTATATTAATAGATCTTCAGATGTTAAGCTAACTTATTAATCCCATGTGGTCATGATGTATAATTTTTTTGTATGTTACTGGATTCAGTGTACTGGCATTTTTTTGAGGATATTTGCATTCATATTCATAAGAGATATAACTCTGTGGGATTTTTTTCCCTATGATATCTTTGTCTGATTTTGGTATCAGGGTAATACTAGTCTCATAAAGTGAGTTGGGAAGTATTCCTCTTTTTCTATTTTTCTGGAAGTGTTTATGAGAAATTAGTATTAATTCATTATGTGTTTGGTAGAAATCACCAGTGAAGCCATATGGATCTTAGCTTTCCTTTATGGGTAGTTTTTTGATTACTAATGCACTCTCTTCACTTATTATAGGCCTATTCAGATTGTCTATATGTTTTTGAGTCATTTTCAGTAGTTTATGTCTTTCTAGGAATTTGTCCATTTCATCTAAGTAATCTAACTTATTGGCATACAATTGTTCATAGTATTCCTGTGGAACACTTTTTAATTTCTGTAAGTCCAGTAGTAATAACTCCTCTTTCATTTATGATTGTAGTAATTTTAGTCTTTTTCCTGGATTTATCTATCTAAAGATTTATAAATTTTGGTTTTTATAAAAAAAAAAAAACAGGTTTTAGTGTCATTTAATCTCCTTATGTTTTTGTATCCTCATTTTTCTAATTTCTATTCTAGTCTTCATTGTTTCCTTTCTTTGCTTGCTTTAAGTTTATTTTGCTCTTGTTTTTCCAGCATTTTAGGTGAAAGTTTAGGTTTTTGAGTTGATATATTTCTTCTTTGTTAATTTAGGTATTTTTAGGTATAAATTTTTATCTAAGCACTGTGTTAGCTACCTCTCATAAGTTTTGATATGTTATGTCTTCATTTTCATTTATCTCCAAATATTTTCTTATTTATCTTTTGATTTCTTCATCGACCCATTGGCTATTTAGGAGCATGTTGTTTAATTTCCACATATTTGTGATTTTTCCCAATTTTTATTCTGTTGTTGATATCTACTTTCATTCTGTTTTGATTGAAAAACATACTTTTTATTATTTCTACCTTTGAAGGTTTTTTTGAGACTCATCTTATGGACTATCCTGGAGAATCTTCCATGTGCACGTAAGAAGAATGTGTATTCTTTTGCTGCTGGATGAAGTGTTGTATAGATATCTATTGAGTATGGCTGGTTTATAGTGTTATTTTGGTCTTCTATTTTCTTATTAATCTGTGTGGTTGTCTATCCAGTAGTCAAATTTGAGTATTAAAATCTTTAACTATCATTATTGAATTGTCTATTTTTCCTTTTACATCCATCAGTTAATAACTCTTTCATATTCTCACTTTTCTTAGGTCCTTAGGCCATAGTCACCGTGCTACCTAATGGGAAAATAGTGCAAGCTAAAAGGTCCCCACTGGCAAGGCCTAAATATCTCAATAGATATAAAACTATTTTGTGTGAAAATTATTGCTGCTGAAACTTCTGAATTTCCAGTGATCTAATTTACAATCTAGTGATCAAAGGGGAGCCCCCAATTCTGGTTGCAAGAAGAAAGGGAGAAAAAAGCTTTTTTAGCTTACCAAAAGCTAAAAACCAGAAGACATTCTACGTATGAGCTGGGGAAAAAAGAGAGAGGAAGATTTATTGCTTAGGTATGATGTATGGAAACAACAAAATAAGAAAAGAACAAGAAATAATTACCGAACAATGTAATTTATTGCTAGGGGAAAGAACCGGATAACCACTCAAAAGCCTTATTTGCTTTTATCAAACCCACATACACTCTAGTCACTATTTCTGTACTTAGAGTCTCAGAAGACACAACAATGAAAACACTCCCAGTCAAATGCACTCTTCATCTCTAAACAGGGTTTCTATGCTAAATCTTTTTTTTTTCCACTTTTTTGTTTTCCAGGTGAATTAGACATAAATACCATTTTTAAAATAATTCCTTAAGTTACCTTAAGAACTAGGTCTGGGTATCCCCCTACTCTAGTCTCCTCAGCTAACTATAGTCAGGGTTGTCCTGAAACAAAAGGCTGGGTTACCAAACATTTCCCAGGAGAGAAAAAAAAAGGTATAGGATGTAACATCACATTCCTTTTAATTTAATTGATAAAACATTCCATCTGCTTGTATTGGGGAAAGGAGTGAGTTCAAGGGATCATTTCCTGGTGGTCTCACTGTGTACTCTTTGTAAGTAGCTTTGTGCATTGGCAAATGACTGAATCTTTGCTTCTGGCATTTGAAGTGGGGGTTCTGCTGAAGATTGCTTGGTCACCAACTTGGCAAACGTTCTTGTAGAAAAATGCTGTGGATCGTATGAACTTGTTTTTAATATATTTGTGTTTAATAGTAGAATCACAGAATTAAAGTTAAAATTAAGAATTTAACTTAATAGTAATAACAAATTTTAAGCAAAAAGTCTAAAAAGAGTAGAATATATAATAAGTTTTTGATTAGAAGTTAGTGTGAAATAAGCACCTCAGTAACGAAGGCCTGCTCGAGGTGGGCTAATCAGATCAGGACATTACACAGGACGACTCAGCCCACCAGAAGGCATTAAGAGAGATTTGAGTGCTGAGGGGTCTTCACAAAGAGACAAAGCAGAGAGTAGATAATATTTGCAGGGGGGCAAAAAACCTTTTGCTTTTTCATAAATTTGCTTACAGCCAACTCTGCCCTGTTGACATCAAACTGAACATCACAATTTCTGGATCTTAGGACATATAAAAGTCAAAATATTATGTTAGCTAGTTAATTTTAAAATAACATCGCTTGTTACTTTGGGACAGTTTCTCAGATTGCATCATTCATGGCAGCAAGTAATGATACACATTTATTACTTTTAATGATCCAAATGAGTGTTCCATGTACTCTCCCCATGCTATTCCCTAGGGTTACTCAGAATAAGTCTTTGGGAATACAGGGATTCTATGGAACGTTCACTTTCAGTTGCCTGTAGGGCTTTCTGGTTAGAGAAATGAGTCTTTAGAAACCTAGCAATCTTTAGAGGCACTTTTAATTATCTGATTATAGCAAGAATTCTAGGAGGAAATATCCTTTGTAGTACTCTAATTGTCCTTAGAATCACAATAGAGATGGTATTGATTTAAAAAGGTAAAAATAATACCCAAAGTTTTGTTTCTAAAGCCCCAAATGCTCTTAGAATACGTTGTCCCACTCCTTGAGGACAAACAAATTAGAGACCAGTCTTCCGGGCTTTGGCCCCAGAGTCTGAGCCTACATTGAAACTGATGAAATTAAAGATGTTATGATTTACAGATGAGAATGCTGAATCTTAGGTTAAGAGCCTGAGGTCTCAAAATGGCATAACTCAGGGTTTTTGACTGGACTACAGTTTTCTTTCCACTATGTTATGACTATTAGCACTTTATTATTTCATGCTTCATTTATTTTTTAAAAAATGGCTGTGGCCAAGGGAATTTCCCTACCATAACATATGAAGTTAGTCGGATTCGAGTCAAAGGAATGAAGTCTTAGGAAAATTTCCAAATAGAAAAGGAAGAGAGAGAGAAAAGAAAAAAATGTACATTGAGTATTATATATCAAAGACTTATTTACAATAAAGAACCAATAGATACCTGATAGTTGTTTTATTAAATATATTATGTTGGTGCAAAAGTAATCTTGTTTTTTGCCATTAAAAATAATGGCAAAACCACGATTACTTTTGCTTCAATCCAAATAGATTTAATTTAAAGATCTATAGGGACTTACTGGAGAAAAGGTGCTGCCTATAGTTGAATTAAAATGAGCCCTCAATAAAGGGCATCCAAATCAGTAAAGAGGAATCAAACTATAACTGTTTGCTGATTATATCATTGTTTACCTAGAAAACTCTAAAGACTCCTCCAGAAAGCTCCCAGAACTGATAAAGGATTTCAGCAAAGTTTCCAGATACAAAATTAATGTACACAAATCAGTAGCTCTTCTTTACAGTAACAGTGACCAAGATGAGAATCAAATCAAGAACTCAACCCCTTTAACAATAGTTACCAAAAAAATACTTAGGAATATACCTCTCCTGGGAGGTGAAAGACCTCTACAAGGAAAACTACAAAACACTGCCGAAAGAAATCATAGATGACATAAACAAATGGAAACACATCCCATGCTCACAGATGAATAGAATCAATATTGTGAAAATGACCATAGTGCCAAAAGCAATCTACAAATTCAATGCAATTCCCATCAAAATACCACCATGATTCTTCACAGAATTAGAAAAAATGATCCTAAAATTCATATGGAAGCAAAAAAGAACCTACATAGCCAAAGCAAGACTAAGCAAAAGAACAAATCTGGAGGCATCACATTACTTAATTTCAAACTTTACTATAAGGCCATAATCACCAAAACAGCATGGTACTGATATAAAAATAGGCACATAGACCAATGGAACAGAATAGAGAACCTAGAAATAAACCCAAATACTTACAGCCAACTAATCTTCAACAAAGAAAAAAAAAAAAAAAAAAGAAAGAAAGAAAGAAAAGAAAAGAAAACAAAAAAAACCCAAAACATAAAGTGGGGAAAGAATACTCCATTAAACAAATGGTGCTGGAAAAATTGGCAAGCCACATGCAGAAGAATGAAACTGGATCTTCATCTCTCACCTTATTAAAAAAATCAACTCAAGAATAGTAATATAGGTTGAGCATTCCTAATCTGAAAATTCAAAATCTGAAATGCTTCAAAATCCAAAACTCTTTCAGTGCCAACTTTCCATCTTCCCACAGCTGCAATATATCTTTTCTGCACATGCCCAAATTTCTCTACGCGAGGGGGGATGAAAAGACAAAGAGTAATAAAATGTTATGTGTGCAGGCCAGACACACTGATGTCCTACATGAGTCCAAGACCTACATGTATAACTCACTGTTTGTTTGTTTTTTTAATTCTCTCCTTTGTGGTTTAAAGATACTGTTGAAAATGTCAAAAGGCCTACATAACACCCATAGGGTAGTGCAAATGTTCCAAAGTCTGAAAAAATCCAAAATCTAAAACACTTCTTGTCTCAAGCATTTCGGATAAAGGATACTCTACCTGAAATGGCCAACAATTATTGAATTCATATACCATGACAATTATTTGCTAAGTCCTTTTTGTGGATTGTCTCTTTTATTCTAACAGTATCCCCATGAACTAGGCTATCTAATCATCTTTATTTCAAAGATGAAAGTGAGAGATAGAAAGATCAGTGACTTGTTTAAGGCCACATAGCTAGGAGTGATAAAGCTGTATTTGAATCTAGATCATCTGAGTCTAAAGCTTCATACCCTTAAGAACTGTGAGTTACGATACCTTTATTTATATGTTTATTGTCCATTTGGAGTATTTCTTCTTAAATGATCTATTCCTATCCTTTTTTCTTTGTTTTATTTGCATAACAGCTTGATGAAATTTTATTACCAAAGTCAGAGTGATGCTTCTTGATTGTGTTTCCAATGCTTTGGACTTGTAGCACATCAAAAGACCGATTTGTAGTGGATTAACATGAAATGGCTTTCATAATGTTTAGACGTTTTCTAGCTTATAAAATTATTGTGTTGTAAACTATTATGAATTACTTCTTATATTTTGTGTTTTCATAATGGAGGAAATTCTGGGTCTTCATTCTCAATGTTCCTAAATAGTAATTTAGAAAATGCTTATGAGAGTTTAAAAATGAATATTTAGTGGTTAGGTCTACTTAAGCTATTCTTAAATAAAACACTTAAAAACTCACAATTTTATTTTTTCCAAGGATATGTAGTTGCTGTGAATATTTTAATCTTTGAGAATGTTGCATAATTTTAACTGGCAGAAAACATAAATGTACCAACCAAGTTAAAAATTATGAAGAGAAGCTTCCAAGAAAAATTGTCAAACTCAGATGCTGACTTCCTTTATCCTGTTGATATAGTAAAGGTCATTGGTTCCAGTTAATATGGCCTGGTTAGTTTTACAGAAATGAATGTTACAGACCAAATCCTGCCCTTTCTCTTCACTTTCTTGCACTGATTTGTTTACTGATTAACATAATTTTTGCCTTTTGCTGTTTTCACTATTAAATTGGTTTTTCAAAGGAATATGGAAAAATTGTCTGCTTGACTTCAGTAATGTAAACCAGCCAGAATACACACACACACACACAGAAACACACACATATGCAAACACACACACGTGCATAGCCTTCTGTCTGAAGCCAAATGAATATTTCAAATGTTACTCTCAGTTGTTTGAGTCTAGAATTATACGACAACAGAAGCTGTGCTATTAAGACAGGAAGTAAGAGAGGAAACCTTTGCTAAAGCTGTGGCTAATTATGTAATTAAGTAGTGGAACATTACTTTGGAAATGCTTAGTTAACATCTCTGCTATGATGTTTGCAGAATGTCTGCCATAAATGTAGGTGAGACCATAAAACATTTGCTTGGCTGACACAGGCAACACTGGACATCGGCCCAGTGATGGATGTCCCGTTCATAAGACTAGATACAGATATTGTCCCTCAGTTCAGGTCTCTACCTTTCTCAAAATTGTTTCATCCATTGTTCATTCTCTGTGTCTTTTCAGGTCTCTACCTTTCTATTATGTACATCAGCCCGTGACTTTCCTGTCTCTAGCTTTCTCAAAATTGTTTCATCCATTGTTCATTCTCTGTGTCTTTTCAGGTAGGTTCCATGGAGACAGGAGGACAAAGGTTGAGGAGATGTAGGGGAGAGTAAGTCCGTAAGCCACTGATGTAACTGGTTTCTTTCCTACCCTTATCCTCTCTCCACCTCGGGGTAGTTTCAGAGTATTTCTCATCACCTCTCCACAAGTCTCCCTTTTTCCTGTTCAGCTTCCTAACTATAAACTATGTCTCATCCGCTCTTATGAAATGCTTGGGGATTCTTCTGAACATGAGGCAAATTTTACTACATAAACCTTACATTATCATCTGCATCATTATTATCTTTACTACTAAAGTGGAAGCAGAAGAAAGAAAGAAAAAAACCCTAGATAGATAGTAAGCATTTTTTTTAGTCACATATTACCTTGAATTACTAAAACTGTGAGAAAAACCATAAAAATAGTTTCATGCTTAAGACCAGGAGAATAGGGTAAATGCTGTGAGATTACCAAATTTCTCATTTGATGAGGGAAAGGCTCTAGACAGAAGCAAAAGATGTGGTATTAAATGTAGAAGTAGCCTGACCAATTCTTGAGGCTTTTAGGACGTGATAGGGCACTGTCCAAGATGGAAACCTCATTTATCATCATTCCTAGGAGCCTCTGATTTCAGTTACCAAGATCTCTATCAAGCCACCACGTGCTGCTGGAGGCCTTCCCTAGCCCATGAGAACTGCATCAGGTGCTGGGATCTAGGAGTAGGAGAAGGTCCTAGGGAGAAAACTGATGAACAACAGCTGATTTTACTGTGTTGCTGTGTTTCATTTGGCCAATACAGGGTCTTTTTGTTTTATTACTTTGAAGGATTTTAGGTATAGAATATGCACTCTTCAGTTTACCACTCTCCCCACCAGTCTCTGGTACCAAATACATTACAGTTTCAATTATTTATGTTGGCTGCCCATTGTTGAAGGCATTTATGATTCTGATTACAATTCCATAGCCGGAAAAGCAGTATAGAGAGGCGCATTCTTACTTCCTCCCTGGGTTTATGTAGAGTGGGGTCTTTTGTAACCTTACATTGAGGAAAAGGGAAAGGGTTGCTCTCTGATGCCCCATAAGTGTTGTTTTATTGTTTTATTTGCCTTTCTTCTTCTTATTTATTTTTTTAAAATAGAGATGGGGTTTCGCTATGTTGCCCAGGCTGATCTCAAACTCCTGGGCTCAAGCAAGTCTCCATTCTCAGCCTCCAAGGTTATTGGGACTACAGGTGCATGCTACCATGCCCAATTTAGTTTTGTTTCTAATTTTGTTTTTCTTAAACTGAACTCCTATAGGTAGGCCCATTGACTACATTCTCAACCGTGGTCTGTCTCCTTTCACACTCAAGCTTACATTTTGCTATACTAACAAAGTGTTCATGCTGAAATGCTGAATAGAATTCCCCATAGAAATGTGTGTACTTTTACATACTTTTGAAAAATCAACAACAAAATACAGCAATATAAATTCTGACACACCCACATTTCCCTGACTTCATAAGTTTTTTTCTTTAGCAGAAATAGTTCAACTAAAAAGAACTTATTTGTTGAAAGTTGTAGTTTTAGATTTATGTTCAATAAAAGATAATATTTGTTAATTGGGGTTCAAATACATACTTTTTCTTAATATCTATAATTTTAATGTAATAAAGTATTACTGTAAGAAATTTAAATCTTAACCTCATTTGTACTGTAACTGAAAATGTAATCTATTTTCTTTTTACTGCTGGCAATTAACTGGTAGATTTTGTGGATAGTGTGACTGTCTACAAACAAAAAATGAAAGATAAAGAACTTTAAAAAGTCTAAGAATAGTGTAAGAAAAAGTCTTTCTTCTTTCCTGAAAATTTCCCTGTAAAAATCAACAAAGCAGTGTGGCGATTCCTCAAGGATCTAGAACTAGAAATACCATTTGACCCACGAATCTCATTACTGGGTCTATACCCAAAGGATTATGAATCATTCTACTAGAAAGACACATGCACATGTATATTTATTGCAGCCCTGTTCACAATAGCAAAGACTTGGAAGTAGCCCAAATGCCCATCATTGATAGACTGGATAAAGAAAATGTGGCACATATACAACATGGAATACTATGCAGCCATAAAAAAGGATGAGTTTACATCCTTTGCAGGGACATGGCTGAAGCTGGAAACTTTTATCATTCTCAGCAAACTAACACAGGAACAGAAAACCAAACACCACATGTTCTCACTCATAAGTGGGAGTTGAACAATGAGAACACATGGACGTAAGGAGGGTACATCACATACTGGTGACTGTTGGAGGGTGGGGAACTAGGGGAGGGATAGCATCAGGAGAAATATCTAATGTAGATGATGGGTTGATGGGTGCAGTAAACCACCATGGCACATGTATACTTATGTAACACACCTGCACATTCTGTACATGTATCCCAGAACTTAAAGTATAATAAAAAAATGTAGAGCAGAAAAAAATAATAATACATTATATATGTACTTGAAATTTGCCAAGAAACTAGGTCTCATATGGCCTAACACGCACAGAAAATGTAACTATGTAGAAATTTGTTAAAGGATATGAAATTATAGATAGATATGAGAAATAAATTCTGGTGTTCTATACCACTGTAGATGACTATAGTAAGCAATAATACATAATTTCAAATAGCTAAATGAGAATGGTGCATGTTCCCAACACAAAGAAGTGATAAATGTTTGAGATGACAAATGTGCAATAACCTTTATCTGATCAGTATATGTATCAAAACATCACCATATACCTCATGAATTGTACGATTATTTGCCAATTTAAAAATTTAAAAGGGTAACTATATGAGGTGATGAATATGTTAATTAGCTTGATTGTGGTAATCATTTCACAGTGTATGTATATATCAAAACATTAGGTTATACACCTTTTGCATATATATATGTATATGCAATTTTTATTGATGAATTATATCTCAATACGTCTGGGGAAAATTAATTATTTTAACATTTGAGGTAAAAATGAAATAAAAATATTGTGATTTTTGTTGTACCTGTGAATAATATCCAGTAGAAATCAGCAATAACTGAGACAAGTCATGAGTCATGAATTGATAGAAAAACTTTAGTTTCTGAAGATCACAAATCCAGTATGAGAATGGCTGTTCAAATAAAAAAAGCAATTCGGCATTTGTTTACATTCTTCGATGTCAAGCAGGATTAAGTTTGGACACTTTCCCCTTTTAGACTATGATAGCTTTTAATTAAATAGCAGGAAAAGCAAAGCATAAAATTTACAGCAGAGAATATTCTTGGAAACTGATATCCTTCATCAACATTCTGTTCAATTTGAAAGTAAATGTCTTAATTGGATGAAAAATCAATTAAATGTCCATTAAGGAGCTGCTTCAGAATACTGCATCATTAAGTAATAGCAGTTGCTGATTTTTTCTTAACCACAGTGGAAAATGTGAACAAGAAACTGAAGTAAAGGGGACATTCCTGAATGATGTGGTTGACCTATGAAACCTACTTTGAAATTGTTATAATTCTATCCAGCTCATTTATGATACTTATTGCAATTTTAGTGGCCCTTAATAGTAGGGAGGAGAAAGACTGGGCAGGATCAGAACAGGAAAAGTATATCTGTCTTTTGGATGGTGGACATAAACTTTTTTGGGGCTATGGATTCTAGGAGACTTTGATCAAAATGCATTTGCATATGACCTAAACAATCCATACATAAAATTAATATCAGGGGTTGAGGGATTGCTTGAAACTTATTAATGGATCATTTAAAGCTTTTTAGACTTTGTCTTAAGATCTCTTGCTCTATGGTTTGCCTTTAAGCTGGGAAGTTTGTTGGGAAAAAGCTGAGCATTGGGAGGGAAACGGAGGCAGGGCTTGCCTATAATGTCCTTTGGAATGTATCTAGACTTGCTGGCTCCTTGTTTCCAGCCTTCCTAGGCTCCTATTCCCATTATCTCAAGTAGCAGAACATGTTCCTTACAATGCTAAACCACCACAGCTGTAAATCACATGCTTAATGCAACATGCCCTTTTGACCTCCACGTTCTCACCACCTGTTTCTTTGTTGGATTACCAATAAATACCGTGGGCTCCCAGCGCTTAAGGCTTTCGCAGTCTCCGTGTAATGGCGATGGCCCCCTGTTGTTCTACCTTTTTTCTCTCTCGCTCTTTTTCTCCTTTGACTCCGTCAGACTTTGTTGTTGGGTCTGATCACCTCAACATTCCTGGCTGTCCAATATGGGGTGACAAAGACCCCAGTGAAGGAATGCTAGAACGTGTGATTAAGCGGAGGATGTCTAAAAAGAAGCTCAGTGGGAAAACTGAGCACTTAGATAGAACCAGGATAACAATGGGACAAAGTAAAAGCAGCCATTCTACTTTAAATTTCTTAAAACATTTATTATGAAGAGGGGGAGCGAACGTCAGTACTCAGAACTTACCACTCTTTAGTACAGTAAAGCAGTTTTGCCCATGGTTCCCAGAACAAGGGACTATGGAGTTGGATGAATGGGAGAAAATCAGAAGAGATTTTAAAAAGGCGTATAAAGAGGGAGAACAGAAATCTGTTTCCATTTGGTTATCGTGGGCGCTAATAAAGGCAGCTCTTTGAGCCCTTTCAAACATGAGGCAGGGTCAGATGAAGATGGAGAATGAGTATAAATAACTTCAGATTCTGAATGTGAGGAATGGGAAAGGGAGGAAATTAAAAGGGAAACTGAAAAAATCTTACTAGCCCGTCAGCTCCACCTACTGTCTCACCTTAATGGGCGAGAAGATTACCTACAAAATGTACTACTCCTGTAGTTGCAATGTTAAAACCTGGAGCAATTAGTGTTATACAAAATTCTACTCAAAAGGCTGGAGCCGAGGGAGACCTCAAAGCATGGCAACTTCATGTAACTATAATCTAGCAGGGAGGACAGCTAAACGTCTTTCCAGTGTTTCCAAATTCCGTCTACACAGGAGAGAAAGATACACAAGTGAAGGAATACGGTATGCTGTTTAAAAGCCACGGTAAAGTTAAAACCTATAACTGATAATTGAAGGTCGTCTCCATGACCCTATAACACTCCAATACTTACCTTGTCAGTGTAAACAAGGCTTGAAAGCACTGAGACCACTGACAACCAGTAGCCTTCCCATCAAAAATCCTCAACCCAGTAACCCGCGGATGGCCCAAATGCATTCCATCGGTAGCGGCAACTACTTTGCTTAACAGAAGAAAGTAGAAAAAATAACCTTTAGAGGAAATCTCATTGTGAGCACACCTCACCAGTTCAGAACTGTCTTAAGTCAAAAGCAAAAAGGTAGCTTACTCAAAAATCTAAAGGTATAGGGCTATTCTGTTCGAAAAGTGATTTAACATTAACCACCGAAAATTACTTTAACCCAGCAGGTTTCCTAAGGATGAATTTAAACCTTAATTACCATACAAAGGCCTGACCAGACCTAGGAGGAACTCCCTTCAGGACAGGAAAATAGATGGTTCCTCCAGGGTGACTGAGAGGGGCAGAAAAGAAAAAAACAAAATGAGTATTCAGTAACTGATAGAGAAACTCATGTAGAAAGCAGAGTTAGGAAAACTACCTAATAATTGGTCCGTTCAAACGTGTGAGCTATTTGCACTCAGCAAAGCCTTAAAGTACTCACAGAATCAAAACTCAATCATGACTCGGTTACCTGCACTCTCTGAAATGAGTTTTCGTAAGAACTGTTCATGGAGTGCATCTTGATGGGGCAGCTGGGGTGGGTATGAAACACTCAGGAACCCAGCTCAGTTCTAGAACTCGCCTCTGAGTGCAAAAACAATGTTGGGCATGCTGGTAAAGGACCACTAGAATCCAGCAGCCTGGACCCCTTTCTTTGTGATCAAGGTGGGAAAACGGGTGCAGGACTGCTACATTGGGTGTAACTAATCTGGTAAGCTGAGGTCCATGGGTGGTTATGTACCCTGGAAAGGAATAAGCATTAGGACCATAGAGGATGCTCTAGGACCAATGCTCATTGGAAAATGACTAAGGTGCTGGCATCCCTATGTTATTTTCAGATGGGAAATGTTCCCCACAAAGCAAAAATGGCCCTAAGATGTATCGTAGAGAACTTGGCCCAGAGCGTATGTACCTTTTTCCCTCAGGCTTGAAACAAATTAAAATTAGACCTAAGTAAATTCTCGATAACCCTGATGGTTACACTGATTTACAAGGGTTAGGACAATCCTTTGATCTGACATGGAAAGATGTTACTGCTGGATCAGACACTAACCCCCACTGAGGGAAGTGCCGTCATAACTGCAGCCCGAGAGTTTGGTGATCTCTGGTATCTGTCAGGTTCAACGATAATATGACAACAGAGGAAAGAACAATTCCCCCACAGGCCAGCAGGCAGTTCCCAGTGTAGACCCTCACTGGGACTCAGGATCGTAACATGGAGATTGGTGCTGCAGACATTTACTAACTTGCTTGCCAGAAGGACTAAGGAAAAGTAGGAAGGAAAAGCCTATGTATTATTCGATAATGTCCACTATATAACACAAGGAAAATCCTGCTTTTCTGGAGAAACAAAGGGAGGCATTGAGGAAGCATACCTCTGTCACTTGACTCTATTGAAGGCCAACTAATCTTAAAGAATGAATAAGTTTATCATTCAGTCAGCTGCAGACATTAGAAACAACTTCAAAAGTCCGCCTTAGGCCTGGAGCTAAAACTTAGAAACCCGATTGAACTCTGTAACCTCGGGGGTGGTTTTTTTTTGGTTTTTTTTGTTTTGTTTTAAGAGCTCAGGAGGAGCAGGCAGAACGGGACAAACAGGATAAAAAAAGGCCACCGCTTTAGTCATGGCCCTCAGGCAACCGCAGACTTTGTGGAGGCTCTGGAAAAGGGAAAGCCTGGGTAAATGGAATGCCCAATAGGGCTTGCTTCCAGTGCAGTCTGCAAGGGCGCTTCAAAAATTGTCTGAATAGGAATAAGGCGCCCCCTCGTCCATGCCCCTTATGTCAAGGGAATCGCTGGAAGGCCCACTACCCCAGGGGATGAAGGTCCTGAGTCAGAAGCCCCCTAACCAGATGATCCAGCAGCAGGACTTGAGAGTGCCCAGGGCAAGCGCCAGCCCATGCCATTGTTGTAACCGCGAGTTGAATTGGAGAACACCATGCTAATTCCAGGAGTCCTTTGTTGCTGGCGACCGAGAAGACGGCTAGAGCTCGAAATTCTCTTGGCCCTGAAGATGGGGCTACATTTTCTTTACACCTTGGTCTAATAATAGGGGGGAGTACTAGTTGAAGCAATTTTTTAAAAATAAGAACAGGAAAAGATGGTTACAGAAAGTTACAGGAAAATAGTTCCAGGTGCAGGGGCTTCTTAAATTATCACAAAGGGATAAACGCAGGGGCTTTGTGTACTATCAACCGAGTGCGTTCCCGGGAGCTGCTGGTACAGCTTGCTTCAGTAGCTTATCAGTAAGTACATTCCTGGATGTACTTGGAGTCAGCTTGCACCAGTTATGTCCTTAAGGGAGAGGGGGGGGACAAGGGGCTGCAAGCGAAGAAAACAAAAGTCTGTCCGGTTCTCAGCTAAGAGTCAATCAGGTCAGAACAAGGTTAGGGTATCATACCATCGCCCTCCCCACGTATGCTTGACCATTGAGGGCCAGGAGGTTAACTGTCTCCTGGACACTGGCACGGCCTTCTCATTCTTAATCTCTTCTGGACAACTGCCCCCCAAATCTGTCACTACCCGAGGGGTCCTAGAACAGGCAGTCACTAGATACTTCTCCCAGCCACTAAGTTGTAACTGGGGAACTTGACTCTTTTCAAGTGCCTTTCTAATTATGCCTGAAAGGCCCTACTCCTTTGTTAGGGAGAGATCATCCTAGCAAAGGCAGGGGCTATTATACACTAGAATTAGAAGGCAAAAGGGTAAATATAATACAGACTCTCTAAGTATGCTTACCTCGTCCGTCCTCATGCCCATGCAGCAATGTGGAGAGAAAGGGAATTCCTACTTTCCAAGGGAATGCCTATCAAACATCAGGAAGCCATTAGGCCCCCAAATTCTCCTTACCCCTGAGTCTGCTTCCTCAGATCTGTGCCTAAAGACAATTTTTATGGGGAAGAGGATTTGCTTGTCTCTCCAGGCAACAATCTGGTGCCTGTGTGGGTGCCCACCAAACATCTGAAGATCTATCATGAGCCACAGCATCTAGTGGACCCGCCTGTACAGTGTGACTTGAAGGTTTGAAAAGCCTCGATTTGCTTTCTCTTAATCCGAAAAGGCCTGTTTCTCATCAGTGGCCTCCCGGCTACAACCACAAAAGTTTTTTTTTTGCTTCTGTTTCAGATTTACTAATGTCTTAGGGGTGAGGGTATGCTTTTTGTTTTTGTAGGAGATGAAGGAACCGTGCGGATGACCTCAAGATGTGTGTACAACCATGGAACCAGAGACTGGAGTGGGGGACGCATGGATCTCAACCATGGACCAGGTTCCCCTAGTACGAGCCATGAGACGGTTGAATCTGAATGTGAAGATGGAACAGAGGACTCGCCAGAGTCGCGATGCTTAACGGACCCCAATGCTTTGACTCAACTCCCCTCTAACCTGAATACAAGACCCTAATAGTTAGGCAGCAGTATCATCCGCCTCTATTCAGCGTGAAGTTACAGAAGATGGAACTTCATCCTTCTGCAACCCCTAGGAGTTAAGGGTCCGCTTGTAAAACGGAAACGGCGGGGGGGGGGGAGGTATGTGGGAAGCATTTGAACCAGAGTGACTCCAGTTTTTGAATAACGGCTAAAAGCTGGGTCACCGGCAATTAAAGGCTGTAAGCCTGCAATCGCCTTGCTAATTATACCTAGTTAATAAAGGGATAACATTCTCTCTTACAAAAGGACATGTTGCGAAAAAGCTGAGTGTTGGGAGGGAAACCGAGGCAGGGCTTGCATATAATATCCTTTGGAATGTGTCTAGACTTGCTGGCTCCTTGTTTCCAGCCTTCCTAGGCTCCCACTCCCATTATCTCCAATAGCAGAACACGTTCCTTATAATGCTAAACCATCACAGCTGTAAATCGTGTGCTTAATGTAGCGTGTCCTTTTGACCTCATGTTCTCACCACCTGTTTCTTGTTGGATTACCAATAAATACCGTGGGCTCCCAGAGCTCAGGGCCTTCGCAACCTCTGTAATACTGATGGCCCCCTGGTGTCCCACCTTTTTCTCTCACTTTTTCTCCTTTTGACTCTGGACTTTGTCACCCCCACGACCTGGTGTTGGGTCTGATTACACCAACAAAGCTGGTCGAATGCCCAGCATACACTTGGTGGTCCATGGTGGTCCATTCTCTGGAAGATGGAAAATAGTGACAGGAAGAAGGTAGGCAGTGCTGACATGCATAGCTAGACATGTGTGAAATTCTCTAGATCATTTGATATTCCTAATCAGATTGCAGACTGCAGCTGAGACTGGAGGAGACTGGGCTCCATTTCTCTCTAAATGAGCAGCTTCAAATAGTTAACAGTACACAATCATTAAATGGGATAGCCCTAATAGTTGACTAGAATACAAAGCAGGAAATCGAGCCAAATCTTCTAACCTGGCCTAACCCAGCAGGGATTTGGAGAATATGTGCTACCTGGAGGGCAAATGAAGCTAAAGGTTTATGCTGGTCATATATACCATACTTTTGGCAGCAAACTAGATTTACAATGATCCAGGATATTCTTTAAGCACTTTCATGCCCTGGTTATACTTGTCTTGGTAATTCCTGAGCTAAAACCTGTAGGTAAAGAATTTCAGACTGCAGTTCAGTATGACTGAAGATGAGAAGGAGAGTTGATGGTGCTTGTACATTTTATTTCTGGATATGCACTTTGGGTTCAGTTGTATGGAAGGTATGAAAGAGGCTCTTTCCCTTACATAAAAGGCCACACATTAAGCCACTTCATACAGAAATGGTGCGGTAAGCACTGCTGTACTCCTTAGTTGAAGAGCAGGTTAGACCTCGTATCATGCCGTTTCCCAGCAGATTCTCTATTAACCCAATTCTTTAGCATGATCTTTTTTTCTCTAAGTGATGAAGAGTGCTTTAAGGAGAACATATATTTGGTATTCTTCCCTCTCAATGACATCATTGGACCTATCACCTGAGCATGGTCTGTGTGTCATCTGGCGTAGCCACATCCATCACACTACAGCCCTGCTCTCATGCACATAAGTCCAAGAAATGGGTTGTCCTGAATGCAGCCATGCAAAGTTTTTCCTATTCATTCAAATAACACCTGAGATTTGCATGGATTAACATTCAGATGACACAAACCTAGTTTTTATTCGAATAAATAAGAACTAGTTCATTTTAAACAGGCCAGTGAAAGATTCACATCTCATTGGAATTAATCGGTGTCCATTTTACCAACGGTTTTTCATCTAGCCTTACAATGTATTTAAGCCAAGGTCCCTAGTATCTTTATAAAGAAAACATCACAGGGTATGTTGACAGTTTCTTAGAGATAGCACTCAGCTGATTAAAAAGTAGCCTCAAATATTCCCTCTGCTCACTGCACTGGGAAAATCTACTTTTGGAAATATATAGGTTCATCTCAACTCATACCATACCTACTTAATTCAAGAGAATGGGATATGAGTCCGTGGAGGATAGAATGACAGTCATCTTTCCAGGATGGATTTTGGTTGGTAAGTAACTTCCGTGCTCTGTGACCTGAGGGAGGCTGTTGGGAGGAGATATGGTGGCAGTCAGGTTGCAGAACATGAGGTGTGCTTGTAAATCTCATTTTTTTTCTGGGAGCTGATGGGCCTTGTCTCCACATTAAAGTGTTGATGCCTTGCCAGGGAGCTGCCTATCTGCAAGTGCAGATTTAGACAGTTGACAGAGCTCCAGTCACAAACAAGGTGGCTTTATGTAAGTTTCTTGTTTGTGTAGCATAAGCTGGGGTAGTCTTAGAAAGTGAGATCACTTTATTACTGCAAATGCTGAATCACAAACAAGCCTTGACATAACCCTGAAGTTCTTGAACTCTTTTCCAGGCTATGCTTAGAAAAAATTTGTGGGTAGAGCAGGTTAGTGTCCAATGCCTTCCTATTCTTTGTTTCTAACCCCCAGTCTCCTCTCCCCCTCACCCTGAACCACAAGGCTTTTTATCTTCATCACAGCCTGTATCTTGCTTTTTTAAAAAGTCATATTTGTATTAAAAGACTTTTGCTTCTAGCTAAAGTGAAGTAACTGATTTATAGTTATGCCTGAAATAAACTTGGAAAAATATATGAAATGTTTTTTCAAGACATCAGATGATACAAGACATTAATTTCTGAGAAACGGGAAACAAATGAGGTGAGCCCTACAATTGCCCTAATTTACTGCCTTGAGAGAGTGTCCAGGTCATGGCATGCTGGAAGGTGGAACTCTGGAATAGCCTGGCAGACTGCTGAATTGAATGAGAATGTTTGGTTGCCTCTATGAGGATGCTGTAGACATCTAGTGGACAGCAGTTGATGGGACAGTCCTGAATAAAGACTTTTTCTAGTGGAATTGTGCAGGTGTCACTGGTGAGAAACATTGAAAGATACTCACTGCTGAGAATGCCAAGGAGGGTTAGCAAATGTCTGAGACTCCATACTTTGACACTGTGATGCTGACAGAACAATTCCCAGAAACATGAGTTAGTATACCTATTTAGAGAATATTCCGACATGGTGCATAATTTCACCAGTCTAAAGACTTCAGGGGGAATTTTCTTTGTTTAGGATGTTGTAAAAACCTGTTGACCTCGGAGCACCTTTCTGTTAGTAATACATTCTGATCTTTCTGAATTTTAATTTTATGCTGGCATTGCCTTTTGTGAACAGGCATCTTTAAAGAAACATTGCTTTAATCTGGGTGCTTGAAACAGGAGTCACATTCCTGCAGATGAAATGGCACTTCAAAGTGTAGGCTGTCCACCTTGGAGCATTTTATTATAAGTAAACACTTTGCTTTTTGGTAACAAATAGAAGAAATTCTTCCTATTTTATGACCATATTAGGGAAGCAAACAAACCCCCTCAGTTATACTGGAAAAATAAGTCTTTAATTTCAAAGAATAAAATCTTGTACCTTGGTAGCATAGAAATCAATAATTGTGTGTGAACAGATTCAACATGTAAAATGTCAAGCTATTCAACAAAATTACTTTTGTAAATAGATTGCCCTTGCTGAGTAGAGTTAAACTCTTGGCCAGTAAGCACTTCACTTCTCTTGATCAATGCTTTTTGAATGTGTTCTGTGGAGAAGGACAGTGTGCTGAAAGACGATGTGAACCACACTCTGCCTCTGTGCTTTACTTCCTGAGGTGCTTTCAGTTCATAAAAGGTAAAGTTGCAGGAGCTTGGGGAAGGCTGATTCTTAAGTGGGTTTGGTGTAGAAAGTATAGGGAGGGGGAAGTACCCTGGGATAATAGAGTGGAATTTGGGTCTTGGGAATAGTTATGGCACCATGTGGCCTTGCACAAATCACATGACCCATTGGGCATCAGTTCCTTCATTTGAAATAAACATTTTTCTTTGAGATCAAAGGGATTTTCTTCAGCTGTAAGTTATGAATGTGGGGGACCTGTTTGCCCAAGGAATGAGCTTTCTTAACACTGAAAGCAAAATGTATGTGCTAGGCAGAGAAATCATACTTTACCTGCCCTGATGATTCTTCCTCTACGCTACTGAGCAAAATATTAGGACATCTGAAATCAAGTATCTTTTTTTCTTTGTTGTTCCCCCTAAGATGAGTGCCAAGATTGTTCTAGATCCTTTGGGGGAGACTTTTCAAAAGGCTGAAGCCTCTTCAGTTCTAATGATTATTCGTTCAATACAATGTATGGACCTTGTAAATTCAATACAGTGTTCCATGTTGTGTAGATGCTCATGCAGTTGTATTAAACTTGGAGCTCTGCTGCAGCTAGGCTGGAAAATCCAAGAAGGCCTCTCACATATCTGGAGCCTTCGTGCTCATTGTTGCTAGGATGCTGTTAAAGACTGAATGTCTGTATGCCCCCCAAACTTAAAAGTCAAAATTCTAATCCCCAATGTGATACTAGGATGTAGAGCCTTCAGGAGCTAATCGGGTGGAACCCTCATGAATGGGATTAGTGCTCTTATGAAGGTACCTCAATAAGCTCTCATTCTTTTTACCATGTGAAGATACAACAAAGAGATGGCAGTCTGCAGCCTGGAAGAGGGCCCTCATCAGAACCTGACCATATTGGCACCCTGATCTCAAACTCCCATCCCCAAGAACTGTATGAAATAGATTCCTGTTTATAAGTCATCAGGTCTCTATGGTGTTCTGTTATAGTAAGCCTGAACTGACAAAGGCAGATGCCTCAAGTCTTCTGCACAGGGCCTTCCCGTCCAGCTAGGTAGCTTGGGCTTCCTTAAAGCATGGCAGCATGCTTCTAAGAGTGTAGAAGGGGGGAGAAGTCATGGGTTTCTTAAAGCCTGGGATCAGGGCTGCAAAGCATCACCTTCACTGCATTCTATTGGTCGAATAAAGTCACAAGTCTATCCCAATGCCAAAGGGAGAAGAAATAAATTCTATCTGTTGATTTAAAGGAGCAAAATAACATGTCCAGGGAGGGGAGAATTGATGGTGGCTCTCTTTTTGGGACTACGTATCAGTCATGTGGGTCTACATCCAGGTGTCTGGTGATAGGCTGGGACTCATTGGCTAGTAGGATCAGTCAAAGAACAGGTCAGGGAGCAGAAGAGAGGACAAGCTGAAACTCACTGAAACCTCTACCCATCACTGCAAATAATCCATTGCCAACTTCAAAGAGCAATAGCTGCTGGTTCACTTCCACTTCCCAAATCCCATGCAAATACCTCACTTGGCCAGTTCTAATCTGGGAACATGACTTCAGCTTAACCAAGTTAAAAATAGTGGACCAGTACACTATTAAAAAATATGGCATCTCTTTCCATTCGAGTGTACTTAGAAGTGTTCTTATTAGCTTTGTTCACATAACTTCACTTTATTCACACATTTAAAAGGTTTTCTTTATTGCTTCTGTGAATAGCATTTTTATGTAGGGCTATTCAAAATGTATATAACTAAGCAGGTCATTGAAATATGTCTTCAGTACAATTGTATTTTCTAGTCAATCATGTGTAGACATTGAGAATTTCACTTTCTTAGGAAAAACATAAATGACTTTTTAAAGTTTGGATGCACCAGTTTACCATTGCCAAGGAAGCTCTCAAGAATCGTGCTTTATGTGGCTCTATCTCAAGAACACAAGAATAAATTTACTGAAGAGTTTGATTGCCACCATCACTTGAGATTCTACACTCAATGCTTTTATTTAGTATAATCTGTGAACTTAAATACCCATGTTTTAGGCCATTTTGTGTTGCAGAATACCGAAACCTAGGTAATTTGTGAAAGTCCCAGGCTTCTGTTTATCTCGTAACTTACGAAGGAACGAGGTTTATTTAGCTTAGTTTGACAAGTTGTGAAATACAAGATGCGAGGACCTGGCATCTGCAGATTCTGGCGCGGTCCTCAAGCTGCTTCCACTCATGGCAGGGAGTTGGTTGTATGCAGAGATCACCTAGTGAGATAGAAAGCGAGAGGGGGAAACCAAGGCTCACTATAGTTAGACAAAAGTACACAAAGGTGGGCTTGGCACTAAATTCATCTAAATCCTTATACCTCTGAAAAATGGACAGAGTGGGCAAACCTTGTAAAGTTGACTGGTTGCAGTTGTGTGGTAACAAAGAATTATGGCAAAGCATCTTAGGCTAAGGGATGTCATCAAAGAGTACTTCAAATGCAAGAAGTGAACAAATAAGTCCATAGTTTTTTAAAAAACTGAAGAGGCCAAACTCGTTAACACCCACTCTCTTGGGAACTAGTCTATTCCTGTGAGGGTGGGAACTCCCTAACCCTGAGGTGTATTAGTCTGTTTTCATGCTGTTGATAAATTGCCCAGTCTCAGGTATGTCTTTACTAGAAGAGGTTTAAAGGACTTACAGTTCCATGTGGCTGGGGAGGCCTCACAATCATGGCAGAAGGCCAGGAGAAGCTGCATCTTACATAGATGGCATTGGGCAAAGAGGGCTTGTGCAGAGGAACCTCCCATTTTCAAAACTATCTGATCTCATGAGACTCATTTACTATCATGAGAACAGCCAGGAAAGACCTGTCCCCATAATTCGATCACCTCCCAGCAGGTTCCTCCCATGACACGTGGGAATGTGGGAGTTACAATTCAAGATGCTATTTGGGAGGTCAAATCTCCTCCATATCGGGAGGGCATTAACCTGATCATGAGAGATTCAAACAACTCCCACCAGGCCCCACGTCCCAAAACTGCCACATTGGGGTTTGAATTTCAACATGAATTTTGGTGAGGACAAACCATGTCCAAAACCATAGCAGCCCACTTTTCTAACACAATTAGAGAAAAGCTTCTCCCCAACTCCTGCTTCATGTCTTTTTGAAGCTAAGTCAAAAGTTGAAGATTATGCCACTGCTAACACTCCAAAGTAGTGAAAGGAGGCTTTGAACAGTGTAAGTTCTTGGTTCATAGAAAGGACACATTCATTAAATCTTTTGTCATTATAACATACAATTGCATTTTGTGTAACAAATTTTTCAGTACCACTAATCACTAAGTATCTAGCTTGCTGCTTTTCATGTTTTCTCACTCACAGTTCTGGAGGTACTTACGAATTAGCACAATATTTGCTGTAGTTGCTGATGGCAGCTGAGGGATATTTTACAATATTAAGCAATTACTCTAAATCATCTATATGTATAGATCTAGATATAATGTGAACACTAATTCTTTACATCAGCTATTTACAAATTTACGATTAAAAGATGAGTTGCAATGATACTTTCTAGTATTGACACTAATTTATGATGTGATCCATTACAATGTTTTAACATAATGTGTAGAATTCATGGACACTTCTGAATCCAAACATTGTTTTAAGATTTTTGACACTTGCAGTTGCCATGAAATTCTCCAAACTGAAATTTTTGCAAAAAAACTAAGATCTACGGTGACTCGAGGAAGTTTGTCTAACTTGGTATTACTGCCAATAGAATACAAATTATATTAAAATATTAAACCTAACGTAATTAGTAATTTACTGAAATTAGAGTGAATTTTTAGAATAAACCCATAATTTATAAATTGTATGTATTTTTTACTCATTTAAATCTTATTTCACCAATAGAATACTAAGATAGCTATAAAGCTCAACTGTCTTTGATATTTTGATAACTTAAATAAAATCACCAGTTTATATTTCTTGTCACCAGGGCTAAGTAGATGGTACCCCAAAATAGGTTCTAGACTATGGATGCCTGAGTCACTTTTAATAAACTTATAACATTGTTCAAAAAGCACCCTAAGCCAGAGACCTCACTCCCTTGTAGTGGTATGTTCTGCCCATAGCTTGACAAATATTTGAATTAGGAGTTACAAATCAAACTAAAATGATGCTAATTATTTAGTCATATGGTCTATAGGCCTCATTTTATCTCTTTTTAATACCCTACAAAGGTGAAAACCTGGCCAAAACCAAATAGTCATGATAGTTAAATTCCTGTCTTATCCCTTAATTTGACAAGCACTATTTCATAATTTTATCTTGGTACTGGTTATTCTGTGACTTGTTATTTGGTTAATGGTTTAGTCAGCAGGATTATTTGAATGTTTTAAAGAGTTTAATTATACTTTCTGTATTACCAAATATCTGAGAATCTTTTTGTTGTCCTCAAATCTCTTGTGAGTCTATTGAATTTTCATTATTTTTCCCTAAAACGTTCCAATTGCTTTGAGGAGATATTAATACCAACTTGATTTTTTTCTATTTCATTCAGTTCATTCCATTGCTGTGAGCCTATGTATAGCGTAGGTAACTGGATCTCTCCTTGGATTCTTGATTTTGATTGTCTATTTTTTTTTAACTGTTTCCCATTCTGAGTTTAAAGGTAACTTCAGATCTCATTCTTATATTTATGCAATGTGAAATCTTTTTACTGTCACCATAACCATTTGTAATTCAGCTCTTGCCTTTCATTTAAAAGCAGCTTTTCTTGATAGCAGAATGTGTTCCTATTGTAGATGAAATATCCTCTTACACATCTTAGGAAACATTGATATTTTAATTATTGGAGAATATATGCTTTATTCTTTATCCATTCATTCAAATACTTAATACCTATTATGTTAAGTATTGCTCTAGGCACTGGGGATATATCCGTGAACTAAAGAATCTTATAATCCCTGCCCTGAGGAGCTTATTCTAATAGGGAAAGAAACATGATGAAAAATAAACACAATTTTTTTAAGGGTTCCATGATCACTCAACAAGTTTGACTTGCTGGAAGCCTCACAGGACAAAGAGGTAACTATTCATAGCTATGGATTAATATCGGGATCTGCAAGAAGAAAAAACAGAGCCTGTAGGAGTCCAGACACAGCCTCCTACCATTCTCTCTCACAGGGGTTGCCTAGTGGGAGGGGTAGAATAGACGGGAGGTACAAGGTGTTACACAGGACCCACTTCCTGCTGTAGCAATGAAATGCAGCAACACATGCTGAGTGGCATTGTTTCTTCCCAGATAATCCCACTTGAGACTAAGAGTGCAGAGTTTTTATTAGGGGTTCATTAGGTAGGCATTCTTTGCCTGTGCAACCAGCCACAATTAGAGATTCTAGACTCCCTGAAGAAAAGTAGATGTTCACCATAAATCACTGTTTTTACAAACAACTCAGGCAAACAGAAGCTCAGTGCCTTGGGCTCATAAAGCAGCCTTGTCAGTTAGTAAAACAGCATTTAAAAATTCAAGTTCCTAGGCTCATCCAAGGGTTAGCCCCCCACCAAGCAGGTCTTTCTGATAGGGCAGTATCAGATCTTCTATGTCAACTGTTTCCTGTACAATAAGAAATATTAGTTCAATGCAAATGTCATGAAACAAGCATGATAAGAGGCTGGGTGTTGGAGGTTCCAGGTGGGGAGGCAGTGGGAGATTATAATTTTAAGAAGCTTTTCAAGGAAGGCTTCTTTTGAGAAGGTATTTGAACAAAGCCATGGAGGGAGGTGAGGCAGTGGGCCATGATGTGGATAGCTACAGAAAGAGCCATCTACAAAGGAACCAGGGTGGGAAACATGTATGCTCTGTTCAAAGGGAAGCAAGGAAAACAATGTTCCTGGAACAGTGTGAAGGAGATGTGGTCAAAAAGGCAATGTTTTTATTTTCATTTAATAAAGCTTTTCATATGCTAGTGTTCATCCTTCCATGGAGAGATACCTATTAGTGGGAATCACAACCGGTTCTACTGAGATTGTGTGACTTTCTAATGAGTTTTGGTTCCAAAGAAAACTTTTAAACTTTTTATTTTGATGGATTAAAGGCGTTTTTTGCTTAGACAGTGAGAGAGGGGAGAATGAGATTGGGGGCTATTTAGAGCCAGAGGCAGTATCATAAAGCATTACTTAATTGTTATGGCAAATGAGATCTTTCATTGCCTTCCCCAAGTGGGACCCCCAGCACTCCTTGTGCTGACTCCAATTACTCTTCTGGAATTTCAAGGAGGGGCTGACATTTTGCCCCTCAAAACTGCCCTAGGACCAGTCCTCATGTCAAGCTCCTGAGCTAAGAGATTGGAGTTCTGGGGTCCTGAGGAAAACATAGATCTGGTCAGAAAATGAGTTTTGGATCTTATTTGTGCCAGTCTGGAGTGAACTAGGGCAATGCCCTCTTACTGGCAACACTGCCCTCATTTTGGAGTCTTCTATGGCAACTCGCTTTTGGATTTTGAGATTTACATTTTTAACATGTGTTTTTCAGCCAGGGCTGGTCTGTAGATAACAATCTCCACATTTGGGGATATATCTAGGAACCTCCTTCAATAGATGGGTGTAATGCTATACTGGGAAGTCCTCTAAGGTGGAATCCTCCTCTCATCTGGAGGAAGTGCTACAATGAATAATGCCTACTGTGGCACAGGGTTGAAAGAACAGGTATACCTCTCTGTTGTAGGCCTACTAAAAAGCATGGCTGCAATTGCAGTTGCAGGCACTGTTAAAAGCAAATTGAGGAATTCTCTGAGAACTAGAAAGCCTATTGTGGTAGTCCTCAAATGATACCACACAACCTCCGTTACATGTAATATCCAAATTGTGTATAACACCAGCAGCAGTACCAAGCTTTTTTGTAGTTAGTTCAGAGAGCCTTGGTTTCATATAACTGGACCCCATCACCCCTCAGTCTCTGCAACCACTAAGGAATAGCACAGGGCTCAAAGAGGCAGTTTATAGTGATATGTAAGAGATCTAGAAGGATACTACTGGTTTTTAGTATTAAGTCTGAGATTTGTTCTAGTTATCTGTAGTTAGAAAGCACTTGGGAGAAATTTGGGTTAGAACATTCCTGGGGACACATGTTTATGGTAACCTAAGTGCACAAGTCTTAAGCTTATGCACATATCCTAACTTACAAGCCCTTTAAGGGCTGTGACCACGTGTTACCTTTGGTTCCAGTTCTTGACCCAAGGGCCTCTGTGGGCATTCAATAGACATTTGTTGAATGGTAAGCTCTTGTCAGTGAATCCTATGGCTTTTAATGTTTGAATTAATAGCTTGGTTCAGGCATTTTTTTCCACATAGAGTTCAGAAATATGCTATGGAAAGATTGTTGTCCCCAGGTCAGTCTTTTTAGTCACATCAATAAATAGTATAGCACCATGATTTTAAATGTGAAGTCCCTCATCAGAAGTTTCTGGAAGGTAATGTATTCCTTGCTGGAAAGTTGCGTGTTAAATGAGAATTCAGTTTTCGACACTTTGCTGAAACATGTTAGTTTCCTTTTCTCCTTTCAAACATAACTTAAGAAAATCTTATCTTGTAGACTATGCTAATAAAATTCGAAATGGTTTGAAGTGTATTAAGGTTGATTATTCTTTGCCTAGAATATACTTTTGATTTTTGTCTGTTTTAAATGTAGTTCAAATGAAGCTAAGAATCGATCTAAACTTTTTCAATTCATTTTGGCACAAATAGAGCTAGTTTGCTTGTTATATCCTTACTCTCCAGGATCCTGTTTGCTAGTTTAGTTTGACTCTGGAAAAAGCTATATGGTCTAATCTAATGTGCCTTTTGAGAACTAACAGGAAACACGGATTTCAGAGATGAATTCTGTGAACATTTTGTGACCATAGTTCTGCATTACTCTTAAAAAACGCACCAACATGTATGCAAATTTATAAGATAAGTAAAATAAGTAAAATTTCCTAACATTTGTAGGATTGACAGAAGATTATACTGATAAGGTTCTTCTTGCTTTCATGTCATAGATAATAATGCTTCTTTATTTACAGCTAGGAAAATACAACATAATCTGAATGGCAAAATTTCTATTGATATTATTCAGCCTCTGAAAGAACGTCTTTAACTCTTAGAGCTATCATATAGGACTAATTTTTATGGAGCTAGCTCCTGATTTTTTGTATATGCACCAAACACCAAGAAGTGAATTATTGAGAATATAGATAAGTTTATTCAGCTTTAATGAAGCTAGTTGCCCTATACTTAGTTTTCTCAATGGTAGTTTTATTATTGGGGGAAAAAGCCAAAGTAAATTTATAAATCAAACTATAAAGTCTACTGTGATTATATTGCTACTTGATACATCGAGTAGTAGATACTAAAGATTTTTAAATTTCATTAAACCATTATTCCTTGGATTTTTCTCTAATTCCTAGAATTTATTTCAACTCTGAAATTTTAGCAGTTTTGAAACTTGAGCTCTCAATTTTGTTTGACAATGGTTTTTTGTTTTTGAACAAGCCTCTAGCAACGTCTGAGACCAGAATAGGAATATGGCAGAAATAAATTGACTTTAATGTATAAAAATCTTAAGACTTTAAGATAGTGAAAGTTTAAAAAAAAATGCATTTAAAAAGTATTTCCTTCAATTTGTAGAAATGTCTAGTTTGAAATTACAGATTTAAATGTTAATACTCACGATAAATGTGAAACATAATTTAATGCTGAATTTGATAGTATGTTAGAATAGCTGAAGACCACAGGCAAGAACTGGAAGCATTCTTAGAACTGGAATAAGACAAGGATGCCCACTCTCCTCACTCCTGTTCAACATAGTACTGGAAGTCCTAGCCAGGACAAATCCAGGCAAGAGAAAGAAAAGACATCCAAATAGAGAAAAAGTTTGATTTATTCCTTTCCTGACGACATGATTGTATGCCTGGAAAACCCTAAAGACTGCCAAATAACTCCTGGAACAGATACAAAATTAAAGTTGTTTATTCTGAAACTTTAACGTACAAAAATCAGTACCCAAATATACCGAAATAACAAGCCTGAACATGTACCCTGAATCTAAAATAAAAGCTTAAAATCATAAATTCAAAGGCCTCTTAAAATGGCTGTAAGATCACCTAATAATCCAGTGTTCTTGCGTTACATTTCTGTAAATTTTAATGAAAATGTCAGCAAATTGTAGTCAATCTGTGTGTGTGTGTGTGTGTGTAAGTAACAGTCTCACTCTCGCCCAGGTTGGAGTGCAATGGCGCCATCTTGGCTCGCTGCAACCTCAGCATCTCGGGTTCAAGCTATTCCCCTGCTTCAGCTTCCAGAGTAACTGGGATTAAAAGGCTCCCACCACCACGCCCGGCTAATTTTTTGTATTTTTAGTAGAGACGAGGTTTCACCGTGTTCCCAGGCTGCTCTCAAACTCCTGAGCTCAGGCAATCCACCCGCCTCGGCCTCCCAAAGTGCTAGGATGACAGGCGTGAGCCACCGCCCCCGGCTGTAGTCAAATGTCTTTAAAGCACATGCAATTTGTTATGTTATGAAGCTTCTCAAAGCGATCACATTACTTAAGACACAGTGGAGGGATTTGGAGCCAGCTAAAGTCACAGTTGTGAAGTTCTGCTTAGAACTTCTATATTTGGTTTTCCACTTACTTTGATGGCAGTACACCCATTCTTTATCTAATTATAGGCATATACTGCTTATATATAGCCCTCTACATAAAAACCTGTTTGCAGATAAGAGACAACTATACTTTTATTTAAACAAACTGGTGACTTATTGTATGCCTTTGACAGATATTAAACAAGTTTTTTTTTTTTTTTTTTTTTTTTTGCTGCTATTGGGGATCACAGAAGGAAGATATCTCTAAACATACAAGACCTTACACTTTGCATCAATCTGATAGCTGCTTTCATAATATCGTAATGAGTTGATGAACTAAAGAGAAAGACATTGTACATTATCTAGTTCAGTTCCTTTATGGGGGTGAAGGTGGTGGGCAGTTGGTGAGTATCGTGTAGTGGGGGACCCTAAGATCCAAAACTGATGCACTTTTTCCAGCCTCAGAGGTGGTGTGGCAGTGGAGGATTTGGAATCCAGGCTACCTAAAAATACTAGTCCAGAATTCAGCCTCGTGATAAGTAGTGTAACATGTATTTAAATGTATGGGCTCTGGAGGTAGACCTTCTAGGTTTAATTTTGGTTCCATCCAGCCCAGGTTATTTAACATGTGCCTCAGTACCAACATCTCAGTCTTAGTGAGAATATTTGAGCTAAATGAAGCTTAAGATAGCTTGGCATAGTGAGAGCTCTATAGATGTTAATGACACCACGTTGCCTTAAGAGGGCTGGTCTGCTTTGCTATTTGAACTATGTTTAGAATCACTGAAGCTGTTAGTAGTTTCATCTCATGCTATAGTGTTTTGTATTCTACTTTTTCAGGCCCGAGCGGTCATTCTCATTGGCTTATGACTCAACCCATGAATAAAATGCCATTAGGGCTGCCATGAAAGGAATTGGCCTATATATCTTTGGTACTGTGTATAAGTAAACTGAAGTTCCTATAAGCCAGTGCTTTAAGTATGGGGTGGGAAATTCTTTGCAAGGAATCCTGCTGCCTGTTTGAGGAAACCATTTTGTCTACCTGATATTTTCCAGATGGACTCTGCTGGCTTGTTGAGGTTAACACTTTATTTTTTTACACCTAATTGCTACTGTTGAGGCGGCAGCGTGCTCTCTAACCTGCTTCTAGCATGAAGACAGCTTTATGGGGCCAGCACTACTCATTTCTGTTCTGGTTGGTAACATTCCATCTCTAGTGCTGGGTTAACCCATGAACATTTGATTTTAGGAATTATTCATGTTTCCAGAAATGTAAGACTGACTTTTTTCAAAAAGTGTGAGTTAGTTGAACATGGAGGCTAAATTATTTTAATCTTGATATCATTAAAAGCTATTTCTCACTACCTCAGTAAATTACATTACTGACAGTGAATTTTTTCAGAGAAATACTGTCCCCTTGTGGCACAATGTGGTACACCATCGGATGAGGGTAATTTAAGAAATAAAACATCCTTAAATTCTCAATTGTTAAGCATAGCAAATCCCACTTAGTAAGAACATTAATGTATACTGTGTAGCATTTTTTTCACATGCTAAGTAATAACAAAGACAAGAGTGTCCATTCCCCAGCATCCTCCTAAAAGCTAAATCTTTGATATTAAATCATGAATATTAAATATGATTTTTTGCCAATTGGGTGAAAATTTTTGTCATTAGTTTTGTTTTCCTGATAAGTAGTGAAGAGTCTTAACATGTATTTACTATTTATATTTTCCCCTCTGAAAATTGCTTGTTCACTGCTTTTGTTCTTTTATCTATTGAGTTTGTTCTTTGTCTGTCTTGTTGATCTGTAAGAGTAGTTCAGGGTTTTAACTGTATTTTATGCACTGTAAATTGTTCTTAATGTTTGTGAGATCCTTTTTTGGACAAAAGTTAAATTTTTATATTCAAATACATTAATCTTACAGAAGCTGTGTTTTCATCTTCCTTAGGAAGATCTTCCCCATTCCATGATTATAAAATTTTCATCCAATGTTTTTTATACTTTATGGTTTCATTTGCTTTTCTTCCCAAATGAATGGCTAAGGGTCTAAATGTTCAGTAGCTTACCTTTTCCACACTGATTTGAAAATGGTACTAGTATCTCAAGATCCAAATTACCCTGTAATAGTTTTTAGATGCTTTTTATATCTTGTGGGCAAGTTTTGTATTCTTTTAAAGTATTTTGGCCACCCAAGTTACTTTTTCTTTCTATAGAAATTTTAGGTTCAGATTATTTGGTTTTTAAAACATATCCTGTTAAAATCTTATTCATCGTCTCAATTGTTATATTTGGCACGACAGTACATACTTAAACCATTAAGTCTTATCTAGAAACTTGATATATCTTTCCATTTATGTTCTTGGTACAATTGAATACTGAAAAGAAAAGTTGTCTACCTCATGCTAAAAAATTTCAGATATAATAGGTAAATAGAGTGGTATGACCTGTCTTCACTTTTTATTAGAATCTTTCTTAGATATTTTTATTCTATTAGTGGGACCTATTTTATAATTGACCATTGCTAATATGTTAGAGATCTATTGATCTTTATATTTTAATCTTTATGGGTTCCCTACAGAACTTTCTTCTTAGTTTTTATTATTGCTTGGCTGATTGTCTAAAATTCTTCCATAAATAATGGTATTCACCTCTTTGTAATGTTTTTCTTCTCTTGTCTCATCACACTGGGGACTTCTAATATAGTTTGTAAAGCAGTGTTGCTAGAAATATTTGATAGTTATTAAATTTCAAGAGGTGGGTGAATCACCTGAGGTCAGGAGTTTGCGACCAGCCTGGCCAACATGGTGAAACCTGTCTCTACTAAAAATACAAAAAATTAGCCGGGCGAGGGTGGTGGGTGCCTGTAATCCTAGCTAGTCTGGAGGCTGACATAGGAGAATCGCTTAAACCTGGTGGTTGGAGGTTGCAGTGAGCCGACATCATATCACTGCACTCCAACCCTCCATCTAAAAAAAATTACTCCATCTTGTTTAGGGCTTTCAATTTATATTTTACCAAATTTTATTTACTGA